>NW_026126146.1:0-112224 GCF_943737965.1 Phodopus roborovskii
AGCATTCTATGTTAACTGGCAATAATTGGAAAAACTGAAGCAGATTCATATGTTTAAATATGTATATGTATGTTCACATATGCATATTTTCAGATTTTAGTCTCACACATTTATATCTTCATTCTATTTTGCTTTCTAATAAATTCTCTTGCAAGTCATGGCATGTACTCCTAGTACTTCTACTTCAGTTACTTCACCAATCTCCAAACATTATTTATGTGATATTCATTAATTTGTGTTTTAAGCACTTGTATCATTGGCCAAAATATTTATTTGAAAATGTCAGGGAAAGATGTTTAGTCATGTTCTGTCAGTTACCCATTCATTACATCATTTTTCACCATTGTTTGTCACTTGGTACATCTTGTGGTTCTCTATGCAGGCTCCCAAGGCAGTCTATTTCAGCTCCTAGTGCTGTACATATCTTTATCTTCTGGATGAGACTGCCCGTGATCCATGAGCTTGGGGTCAGGTATAAACTGTGTAGTGCCTGATAAAGTATTAAAGTGAAAAAGAATACATTTATATTTGGTGTTGGGAATATAGCAGTAAACAAATCATAAAATCTCTTCAATATGAGCCTAGCATGGTTGAGACAGACAATGTAATTGAAATGCACAGCACATCCTATGGTGGTTAGGTGCAGCACAGAACACAAAATCAAGGAAGGACACATGAAGTGTCTAGGTAATTTCCAGTTTTAAATAATGTTGCTTAGAAAGGGTTTTTAGAAAGTTGATATTTGAGCAAAGACTTGAGGGAGATGCAGACATGTGTTCTGTAGATATCTGTGAGATGTGACTTCCAGGATAAGCTGAAGGCAAGGAAATTTGAGGACCCAGTACAACATGGCTGGGATACAGTAGACAAACAGGTGTCATTGACTGAAAGAAGAGGAGCTCAAGCTAGCTCAGAGTCACCTTTTAGTTTAAGTTGATATGCATATCAACTTAACTATGCACTTAACAAGTGGCATAGTTGTGTTTAATAAGAGAAATTTTACCTAATAAAAAAGACTATATAGAGAGGAACAAAGATAAGTCAGCATAGATGATAAGAAACCATTGAATTTCTCCCTGAAGGCCTTCATGGTGACAGTTATGAGAATTGTGACAAAGGACTCTAAATAATTCTGAAAATAAAATGAACAGGATTACCTAAAGGGACTGACTGTTTAACTTGAGAAAATAGAAAAACTGAGGTGACATTTATTGAGGCACGAAAAAATGTAATACAAGTAGATTTGGGGGAAGTAAATGAAATGTTAACTTTGGAATATGATGAATCTTAATTACTTACCCAACATATGAGTAGAAATACTGGGTAGGCAGCTAGAAATGTGTCAGTACAGTTCACAGGAGGACTTGACTGGTTTATAGCACTTACAGCTATATAGCATTTAAAACCATGGAACTTAGTAGCATTATCTAAGTACAAAAAGGGAACTCTTTGGGATGCTGTAACCTTTTCAGGTTAAGATTAAGATACTATAACAGAGATATTAACAAGAAGAACCAAGAGTGAGTGATATCTTATGGACCAAGTGAAGTTACTGTTTCAAAGTTGAAGGAGTTTAAACTGTATTCATGGTTACTGATGGATTTCATGTGCTTACATTTGAAAACTGATTCCTAGATTTGGTAATGTGACTAATAGTTACCCGGACAAGCTAATTGTGTGCTATGCAAGATGTAGCTCAATACACCACACATGTGGTGATATAAGTTACCTAAGCTAACTAGTTCATGTACACACATAGCTGTGTTTCCACAATGGTGAAATCATTTAATGGCACATTCATTAGAATTTATCCCTGGCATTAAGCAACAAATGACTACATTGTTCACATTTGACAGATAAATAAGATTTTAATTTAGAGAGATTAATTTGATTACTATCACATAGCTGCTAATTGGGAAGCCAGACTGAATCCAGGCTTGTGGAGACTCCTAAAGATTCCTGGATTTTCTGAAAATGGGGGTTAGTAATGATATCACACACTTTTAGCATTAGATAAGATAATGGGATCAGCATGATGTATACACTACTTTATGAATGGTAAGTGGGCAAGAAACAACAAAATAGTAAAAACATTTATTGTTTAGAAAAGGAAGTTTACTGAGAAAAGGACAATGGTTAGGGCATCTAATCTTAAGATATCAAAAGCAATCAGTCATTTGTTCAACAACAAAGATTTAAATTTTCTAGTCTGTGAAAAGTAATCTACCAATTGTATTTTTCCCTTAATTTTTATGTCTGAATCATTTTTATAATTTTAAGGAGCCATACATTTTGCTCACAGAAGAATTTTATTAACAGCTTTATCATTAAAACAAATTGGAGAAATAAATGTGAACACAACGATTTATCTTATGCCTATATTTCCAGAAACATTTTTTAGTTTATGAAGTGTGACACATATATATGGTTTTATGACCAAATATATTTAAAAGTCTTAATCAGGTCATAAACACTACCCATGACATTAATACTGCTCTCATATGTTAGGGATTTTTTTAATCTGAGGCCCTTTTGGAGGTCTACGACAAGACTCAAGAGCTATCAAGTGAGATTAAGAAAATTTGTCTATATCATTACTAATCTTTAGAAAGTTGACATTTTATTCAGTAGTAAATGTAGGTGACAAACCACAAGAATATTGTTTACATTTTTATTGCCAAATGAAATCACAACGTTTTTATATTACCTTACAGATTATCTTAAGATATTTTCAAATGGCACTACTTGAAAATTATAGTAGGTTGATGTGGGGTGTCCTTCTGTATGCTATGAGTATGTGTTGCTTTTATTGGTTGACAAATAAAGCTGTTTTGGCCTATGGCAAGGCAGAATATAACCAGGAGGGAAATCCAAGCAGATATATGGAAAGAAAGAAGGTAGAGTCAGAGAGATGCCATGTAGTCTCTGAAGAAGATGCCAAAACATTACCAGTAAGCTACAGCCACATGGTGATACACACATTAGTAAAAATGGTTAAATTTAATTGTGAGAGCTAGTCAGTAATATCCCTAAGCCTGAACCATTGGCCAAACAATTATAATTAAATTAAGCCATTGAGTGTTCATTTGGGAACTGGCAAGCAAGAGAGAAAGACCTCCATTTACATATGGTGCCAACATGAGACACATACAACCTGAGAAAGCTTTAAAAAAATATTCTAAGACACAAAGAAACACAGAGTCAGAAACAGGTTCTTGGTAACCACACTATTTTAAAAAAATCAGATAGGCTCTGTTTTCTGGCAGTGAGCAGATGTGTGGCTCCTTTAAGAGATAGCTTCCTGGTTCATGCTGGAGGCATGCAAGGATAGTTTGGGAGGTCCTGCTAAGGGCCACTTGAATGGGGTTTGTGGACAGCATGTTGCAAGCTACTTGGCAGATTCAGCTTTTGCTCATACAAATAAAAAGAAAAGTTTGTGGGCCTGCTGCATGCTACCTAATGGCAGCATTGGGGGGGGGGGTAAGTATGACACTCATTGCTACCTCCACCATGTTGGAAAGCAGATCAGGGCAGAGCCAACAGCCAAAGCCACTGCTTTGGTCCAGCTACACCTGCTTCTAATTTTAAAAACCCTCCTAGTTAGAAAAGATTACAAATACACAAGAAGAACAAAATCAGGAAAAAAAAAAAAAGATCTCTAAACGGGTCACAGTATATTCAATAAATATGCATGGACTTGGGAAAGTGAGGATATAAGATAGAGTCATAAATAAAAAGAACAATTTAAGGATAATAAACTGAGGTCCTCAAAGGACAAATAGAGTATATGTATGTATGTATGTATGTATGTATGTATGTATGTATAATATTGGGCCATATAAAGAAGACAGAAAATACACAGAAGGTCTGGATTATGTATATTACTGTTTTCTTTTAATTTTCTGACTGTTAATGAAACATTAACTGCAGAAGAGACATTTGATAGTGGGAGCTGCTAAGCTAAACCAACATATATATTTTAAAAGAATCTTGACTTCAAAATTTGGGTCTAATGATACGCTACTTTGGAAAAGAGGTTCTGTTTTTGTTTCCATGGAAGATGAGAAGCTGTGGATTCCTTCCAGGCTATTATGGTACGATCAAACAGGACCCCCTGAAACAATGGCCTAGCTGATACAACATCCAAAACAGCTACAGGACTGATGGTTGAGATGGATCAACCACACAGTATCCTGGTCAATCAGGACTTGACCATATTCTAAATTTTCTCAGGGTTCCCATAAGATCACTGGACCCAACAATATGCAGAAAGTAGTATAAGAAACTACACACAAATTCCCAAAATAATTAATTATAAATGTTCATTTTCATTTAAAGAGGATTGGTTATAAATGGATAATTTCCATAATCTTTCTAAAGAAAACAGGGGGATATGATTAAGAAATGATGGAAAGAAGGGTAGATCATTATGATAATAAAAAGGGATAGATTATTAAATCTACTTTAATCAAAAAAAAAACTGTTAATTTCAAGATACTTTACAATGGCATGGATTTTGGTTTATTGATGCAACTATAAGGTTAATTTTGTTATACTGTATGCATATTTCTACTCTCGTTTAAAGTATTATACTTATACAGCTCATTTAAAAATGTATAGTTATGAAATACAAGTTAATAGCCATCTATAATAGTCAAATTTTATTCATGTAAGGTTTTCTAGACATAAAGATGTATATTTCAGATGGACAGGTAATCATCAAACACTTCAAAGACCTATAGAATATGGCATTTACAATTTTTAAGAACTTAAGATTTTTCTCAACGAGATATGTTTGTTCCTGACCACACAAACTACTTCAAGATGATGGGCACCAAAGAAGCTCTTTATGGAGTTGGCCTTCAATGTGGCAAGACAAGCTATTTGGGCAAGAAAATTTTCTTTCCTGGACAGCTTGACTGTATGCTGCATAAACCTGACATGCAAGACCCACGGGAAAGTGACTACTGAACTTGCCAATACAAGATGGGATATTCCTTTAGGTTTTCTGCTTTTTGCAGAACACAGAGAAAAATGACTGACAAACTTCCAATATAGGCAGTTTCAAATTTCCTGTTTCATTGATAAGTCTGTCATACATTCTAGGCCTACAGGCAAAGAACGTTACAGAAGAACTTTGGGTGACTGACTGTCCAGGCAGCCAGATATCTCTGTCATTTCTGGAGTTTTGGAAGTTGCTTACAATGCACTTCTGGGGTAAGACAGATAACTATAATTATAGTTTTCCTTAGTTGTAGTAAGAGATAAATTAGATATAAAACTTTAGACTCACAAAGATAGATGATAGAGTATTTTCTTTAATTTTGCCAAATACAAATAGACTAAATATTGTAACTGGAATTCTTGCTTGATAACTGTTTTGTTGTATGTAATTTTACTATGATAAAGTTAAAAAAAAACTTTCTTTTTAATTAGACAGAAAGGGGAACATGATGTATGCTGTGAATATGTGTTGCCTTTATATGAATAAAGCTATTTCAGCCTATAGCAGGGCAAAATATACATAGGCGGAAAATCCAAAAAGAGATATGGAGACAAAGAAGGTGGAGTTAGGGAGATGCCATGGAGCCACAGAAGAATAAGTTGCCAAAATATCATTGGTAAGCCACAGCCACTTGGTGATACATACATTAGTAAAAATGGGTTAATTTAATTGTGAGAGCTAGTCAGTAAGAAACCTGAGCCATTGGCCAAACAATTATAATTAATATTAAGCCTCTGAGTGTTTCTTTGGGAACTGGTGGGAAGGAGAGAAAAACCTCCATCTATAGTAAGCATTAACTCTATTGCTCAATAATATTTTAACATATCTAAAAACAATCATATATTGACATATATAGTTAATTTTCATTTGAAAACCTTTTGAAAGGGGTCTAAACAGGAGTAAAGCAATACTATTGATTTTTGCACTTGTCAGCTTTAATCACATGCCTCTTCACTGCCACCTGGTGGCAGCCACTGCTCAATAATGAGAAAACTCTTTTTGAACTATTTTTTAATTCTTTGAAATTTTTAGTTTTGAGTACCATATTTTTAGTATTTCCATTCCCTCCTCCTCTAATTCTTCCCATGTAAACTCCACTCTCAACTTTATGACCTCTTCTTTAATTACTGGTACATACATACATACATACTTTTTCTATCTTCTTTGAGAAAAATTGTGGCTACATAAATTCTGGTTTAGATATATACAGAAATCTAAAGAAACTCTAAGAAAGCAATAACTCTTACTAACTTCAGAAATCTATCTTCTCTCTCTCTCTCTCTCTCTCTCTCTCACACACACACACACACACACACACACATAACAGAGTTCATTATTGCTCATATGCATATGTTTAGGGCTGACCACAAGGGATCAGATAATCTGTCATGGGGCTTGTCCCTGTAGAAAACAGGTTTTCCCTTTCTCAGTAGCCATTGATTGACTATTGTTTTTTATCTAGGGGTAGGAAGAATTTCATACATATGCACAATGATATATGAGAATTATGTGCCTCCCATTTCCCACCTCCACATCTTCCCAAACATGTCCCCAACTTCATATCATCCTCATCATTATTAATATCATTGTTATTATATATGGTTGTTTGTCTGCATGTATATCGGCATACCACATTCATGTCTGGTATCTACAAAAGCCAGAAGGCATGAGATCCCCTGTAAATGGAGTTACAGATAGTAACGAACTACCATGTGGGTGCTGGGAATCAAGCCTGGTTACTCTATAAGAGCAACCAATGCTCTCAACTGTTGGACAAACTCTCTAGCCCTTTTATTTATTTTTCATAAACCACTAAGTCCTGTTAATGCTTCCTATATGTGCATGTATGGATCCATCTAGTGAAGTATAAGAAACTTATCATCAGTAGCCTTCATAGATGTATATAATGTTTCTTAATCATTTCCATTCCTCCTCTCCCTTCACCTTCTCCTGGCCCTCACCCTGATATAACCCCTTCCCACTTCAAGTCCTCTCTCTCCCCCTCTTTCCATCTCTTCCCCCTTCCTTTCTTTCTTAAATAATCCACTGAATCCAATTAATGTTGCCTGTATGGACGTGGCTGTGGGGTTATCCACTGGGTCATGAGCAACCTGACAGTCAGTATCCATTCCTCCAAGAAAAGTTTTTAAGCAGAGATATTAGTAGGTACATGACAAGTAATATTATGTGTCTTCTGCTTTCAGATTTGCTTAACAGTGCATATAAATTACCTAAGTTCTCTAACACTTCTACTTACTCCCTTAATTTATATTCTTGTCCACAGTTTGATCAAAGACTTGGTTCACTCAAATTTCCTAAACTAGAAAGGTCCTTCTATCTTTAGAATACTAATTCTCAGAAATGCTTAAAATGTTGAACACAGAATTTTCTGCAGAACTTTTCCTATAATCTATCTGGATAGAGGCTTCACTCAGCACTGAAGAGGCTGAGATACAAGAACTTCCAGAAGTTCAAAGATAGTCTGGATTGCATATTGAGACCCTGTGTCAGGGTGTGTGTGTGTGTGTACATTGTGTGCATGAGAGAGAGAGAGAGAAGTTAACCCTTACACCAAACCATGTGAGAACTATTATTCTTTTGGGGGGGGGTGAGGAAGCTGAGTTGTGGATCGGGAAACTAAACCTAAATAATGATGGGTATTTTGTTCCAGGTAATAGAACTATTTAAATACTGGGCTTAGTATTTACCTTCAAGTCTTATCCTAAAACCCGTGATCATAATCATCACGTTTCCATATCACAGAACTTTGTGACTACATGTGAAATGGAGAACTGTTAATTCTATGGTTGAGATAATTGACACTCAAAGATATATTGTCACACTGAAACCCTAACCACCAATGTACTTGTATTAGGAGGCAAGACTTCTGGGAGATAATTGGGATTAGATGAGGTGATGAAGTCCTTATGAGTAGAATTTGTGCCCTATGAGATGACCTGACAATATGCTTGGTTCTCTTCTCTGCCATGTGAAGATAGAAGACACCAATTGTCTAGGAGCCAGAAGAGTGCCATCATATGATCCTGGCAATGCTGGCACCCAGGTCTTAGACTTCCCCTTCTTTTAAATGAAAGCAAAAGCATCTATGGTAGTCCTATCTATAGTAGAATGAACTAAGACATATATAATCATAAATATTACTGGTATCTCTGTCCCACTTCAAGTCTCCTTAGAAAAAGATCTTCATGTACCACATCATCCATGATAGGAAACATGTTCCCAATCATAGGTGGATAAGGATAAATGCTGGGTGGGAATGATCTGAATCCTATTTTAAACTGTATTTTGCTTCACCTTCACCAAGATACTTAGGAATTGACAGATATTTAGAAAAATGACTACATATATTATAACATTTGAAAATATGCTCAACTGTAGGTTACTCAGAGAAAGTCTCAAAGTTGTATAACTTAAATTGATTAGAAAGGAAGGACAGAAAAATATTCAAATCAGATTTTGCTATCTGGTGACAAATCTTGTCTTATATTATTATTATTATTATCATCTTTCTCTTTTGATACATGGTCTTAGTATGTAGCCCAGACTGGTGTAGTAACTCACTAGATAAGTAAGAGGCCACACTGGCTTCCAATTTCCAAGTTCTCTATTTCAGATTCCCAATTGTGTGGCTTACAGGCATTACCCATGGTCTACCACCAGATGGAGACTGAGAGAGGTATGTGAGAAAGAGGAAATTCAATGGGAAGAGGTTGAACTGTGACATCAGGAAGATAAACTAGAAATATGTCTATACTACTGATAAGTTGTACAAATGAAAATAAAAAGCTATTTACACTGTAGGAGCTTTCCATCATGAAATGGGAATAATTACCAATATATCAGAGGTGGGTTTTTGTTTTGAATTGTATTGCTGGTTGAATTCAAAACTTAGAAGCACTCTATATTATAGTATATGCTTTACAAAGGGTAGATCACAGGAATATTTCTACCTTCCCACCTCTAAACCTGGCTTATTTCCTTTGCAATGAGGCAGCTTATGGGTTGAAACATTCACAACATACAGAAAGGCATGTCTATACAAATCTGCAGCAGATGGGTTTTATGTGAACAAACGGTCAAAATGGTTTGAAACATTTGGCTACATTCTTCTTTTTTATCATGGTAGGATATCTTTGGAAATATAACTAACACTCTTTGGTCCCACAAAATATTAATTGTCAATAGTGAATACTAGAAAAGTTTAACAGTGCTACATGTACTATTTCATGTTGCAATTTCTCCTGGCACATGAATTTAATAAAACCACAGATAGTAGAAACTAAGACTGACAGGAGACTGACAGGTAAATAGCATGAGAAATGAAAGCTAATAGGCTTTATGTAGGTGTGAATCATACCTGTCAGTTGATAGAATTCTGAAAGGTACACTTTCCTCCTGATAAAATAGCTTACATTTATAAAGTGATATTAAATGTTTCACTCCATCATACCGACAGTACTACTCTATACCCACACACATGGAGACTTGTATTATAGCTATGTGGTGATTTAAAAGGAAAAAAAATCTCAGGTATCTAGGTCCTCCTAACCAAAACTGAAATTCAAAGCATACACATAAAAGGGAAAACATGTAAATTCAAAGTACCAACTATAATGCCCTAAAATTATTTAATAAAATGAACACAAAATTAAAAATTCCAAACAAACCTGCAGTGGGTTCCGATTTAATCTTTGTTGCAGAGGCAAGTTCTTTTGAAAAAGATACTGAATGTTTCAAGTCAGGCGTTTTGTCATGTATTTCATCAGACCTTCCTACCTGTTTGCCAAAGACAGATATTTTCTTCAGGAGCAAGTTATTTTACTAAAAGAATATAAAATTACACTACACCAAGTTATTGTGAGCCTTTCATTTATCTCCATTTTATCTTTGACCTCTCTGTAGTATCACCAATATGAGCCAATGCTTACTCAAACCAAAATTAAACGACTGCCTTTGTGGTTTATTTAAATTCTACCTTAGTTTCTTCCTTTGGTGCAGGGAGTGATTCTTTTCCACTTTTTGTCCACAATGACTTAATGGCTTGATAAATTTGCTGGCTCGTAGTATATGCCTTTTTCCCAGTTATCTATAAAAAAGGGAGTCAAATAGTTAAAAAAACTTTTCAATTCAGATCAGTTATTTTATATGAACAAATAAGTTGCAATCAACCAGAAAAATGTCAATGTCTAGTTCACATGAAATAAAACAGTATTTTCAAAGTAGTATATGAAAAAAAAATGAGTAACTCCCTATAAATAGCTAACAAATACATAATTTCTTTCACAGTATAATATCAATTTAAGTTATGCTCATTTTTTTTGACATAATTTTTGTTAGGGATTGAACTTCAGGCATTACGTAGCACTCTACTAAGGAGGCAAACCTCAGGCCCTATTTTATTATCAGGAAAACATTTTTTTAAAGAATAGTGTAATACTGAGTGAAGCTTTTATTTGCAAACTACACTTTAGATTATCATTTGTTTTGAAAATTGCCAGTCCTTTCTTTCTAAAATGAAATATACTTATAATAGAAAAGTTCAACATAAATCTAGCCACACTGAACCTCTTAGAAGTAGGAGGTACCCTTGAACAAATTGGTACAGGAGATCACTTCCTGAACATAACACTAGTAGCACAGATACTGAGATTGACAATTAATAAATTGAGAAGCTTCTGTAAGGCAAAGGACACAGTTGGCAAGTCCAAACGGTAGCCTACACTCTGGGAAAAGATCTTCACTAACCCTATATCTGACAGAGGTCTGATCTCCAAAATATACAAAGAACTCAAGAAAATAGTCACCCAAACACCAAATAACCCTATTAAAAATAAGGTACAGAACTGGAGAGAATTCTCAATAGAGGAAATCAAAAAGGCTGAAAGACACTTAAGAAACTCTGAGATCTTATTCATGCCAGGGTGGCTAAAATTAGAAACACCAATGACAACTTATGCAGAAGAGGATGTGGAGAAAGGGGAAGACTCCTCCACTGCTGGTGGAATGGGAGGATGGTCAGGGGGCATGGGAGAGAGGCAGAGAAGGTGGAGAGAGGGAGGGAGGGAGGGATAGAGAACTGGGATCGATATGTAAAATAAGAAAATAAACAAAAACGAAAAGAAAAGCTCTTAGCTGATATTACTTTTAGGAGATTTGTCTGAGTAGCCAAAGATCTTCTAAATTTTATTTTTATTTATTATTTTATATGTATGAATGTTTTACCTGCACATACATATGTGCACCATGTGCTTGTGTTCTAAGGGGCATTAGACCCCTTAGAACAGGAATTACAGTTGGTTGTGAGTTGCCATGTGGATGCTGGGAACTGAACCTGGGTCCTCTGAAGATCACCAAGTACTCTTAACCACTGAGCCATCTCTCCTGTCCAAGTGAACTATTGTTTTTTTTAATTTTACAATAAAAAATACTCATAGACTTTTGAGTACTGATCACTAGTGGTTACTTTCAATATGAAATATATCTTTTCCAAATTGCCTTGCAAAATTTCTTCCATGACAATGTTCATAAAGACAATTACTTTCAAGTATATCATGTCCATTGACCACAGTCACTCCCAAGACCTTTCCCATTCCTTTCTTTTTCTTTGAACCTTCTTCCTTTCCTTAGACTCACTTATGATTTCATGTCATACATGAATGTGCATACATACATTTTCATGCCACATGCACATGTGTGTGTGTGGTTTTATGCATCAATATATAAATGGGGATCCACAAATGAGAGAAAATAATCATTATTTGTCTTTCTGCATCTAGCTTATTTCACTTAATATGATTTCTTTTGCAAGTGGACTAATAGTCTTACATTTGTTTTTTCTACACATTTTCTATACCAGTTTCATTTGAAACTAAACAATTTAAGTACAACACAAAAAATATGTTTCTAGGAAAACTGGCTTAAATGCATTTTAGAGATTTGAAACTGAATGTTTAAAATATAACTATTTTAAGACTAGCAGTTTAAAAAGCTTGAAACCACACACATAAAATCTAGGTGGATTCTAAAACCATGTTTTTTCAATGATTTAAAATGATTTTTCCTATTTGAAAGAAGATGTAATAGAAAATTGAAAATACAATTTTTAACATACTGTTATTGTAAGAAAGATGTCAAAGATCTTATCAAAAAACCTAATACTTAGTGAACACTCTTCCTTTAAAATAGAGAAAGGAGTGGGAGCTAGAGTACATCATTCAGTCAGTAACATGTTTGCTTTGCAAGCATGAGAACCTTAGTTCAGTGCCCATAACCATCATAAAAATGTCCAGTGTGATGGTGTCTAATTGTAATTTGAGTTCTGGAGAAGCAGAAACATGACAATCCCTGAAACTAACTGGCAAGCGAATCTAGCCTTTGTGGTGAGCTCAAGGTCAATGAAAGATGTAGCTAGAAAAATAAAAGACCCAGTGATTGATATTGGGGTTCAAACTTCAAGCTGAAGATGAGTAAAGCAAAGCAGCTGGTCACTAACTCTTAACTCTACCTCAGATTGAAAGGCGATCTTGGGTCCACCAATTCTCAGACTGCTGCCTCTCCTCAGCATGGCTGGAGAATCCTGAGAACTCAGTGTCTTCCTATCATCAATGTGGCTGGAGAATGAATCCCAGATACTGAATACTGAAGAGCTTGCTCCTATCTTTTATACCACTCTTGTGCAAAGATTAAAGGTCTATTATCCCAGGTGCTGAGATCATCTTTGTGTGAGCTGTTCCTCTTTAGGACTGGATCAATCTTGTGTAGATTAAAAGTGTGATTAAAGATTAAAAGTGTGTGCCACTACCTCCTAGCTTCTGGCTGCTAGGATTAAAGGTGTTATCACCACTGCCTGACCTATACAGCTTGTGGCTGACTTCACTGTCTGAATACTCAGTTAAGTTTTAATAAATCATAAAGAATATATCATCACAAAGAGACCCACCTCAAAGGAGGTGTATAGTGTTACTGAGGATGGTACTCAAGGTTATCCTCCAGCTTTCACATGCACATGCTTTCATATGTGCATGTACGTAAATGGACATGTACACATATACATTTTAAACAATAAAATAGATGTATTTCAATTTGAATTAAAATTTCAGGTATATATTGTTTTCAGTTTTTCAGGTAATTGCTATGAACCAGTCCGGATAATATCAAATAAGCAGAAATGTAATATATATATATATACACACATTTTTCATACAATTTTAGATAGTATAGGAGTTACAGGATTTCTGAATCCTACTACGTATTTCAGATCAAGAAGGTATTTACTTATCTATCTATCTATCTATCTATCTATCTATATATATATATATATATATATATGTTCATATATGTATAATCCTATATTTTTGGTTGTGAGCATAGCCTTTAACAGCTGAGCTATCTCTCCAACCCTGCATGTATATTCTAATCTGACAAAAATTGTATACAATATATATAGAGCCCCAAAAGCAATGGTTTCATTGTTAGAAATTTTGGTGATTTACTATAGAATGATTTTTAGAATTTAATATTAAAGTTCAATAGTTCTTTTAGGTTTTTCCTTTGTTAAAATGAATTAAATATAATCTAAAAAGATCTATACCATGACATTATTCTTATCTACATACTTACTCATCTATTTTACTGTCTCTATGTAATCAAGTAAAAGATGACTGGGAGAATATTGCAAGAGACTTCTGACAATGATATTTGTACAGATATAAGCATATTTCATTGGTTATATTTCTTCTAGCCTAAATTTTTCTGTAATGCTTATATTTAAGGATGAATTATATCCATTTTAAGAAAAGAAATATACATGTCAGGATGGCCGAGCGGTCTAAGGCGCTGCGTTCAAGAAAAGAAATATACAGAGGGAGAAAAATTGCTGTAAGAATAAAAAGAGTAGACTCACTAGCAGCAGCATCCAGTGATAATGGTATAAGACAGAAACATGGGACACCTAAAGCTGAATGTGACTCTAAAACAGTCCCTGGGAACCTTTATTGGGCCATCGTTTGCTGATCAGAAAATGAGAACAATATAAAGGTTAAGTAAAATAAGCTCAAGTTTTCCTTCAGCATCAACACTAATTTGAGTGGCTAATTCTCATGTAAATTCATAGAAAAGAATCTTTTAAAACAAATTCATCACTTTATCCAGCAATTTTCTCAAGTATAACTAGATTTAATGAATAATGTTATTTTCCTGTTATAAGCTTTTATAGCTTGATCACATAACAAACAGCAAAGTTGTACATCAATAATTAAAGAGATACTGTAGTGAGAATACAATTACAGACCATCCTTTTGGTAACAATATTTATGTATGACTTGGAATATTAAATGTTGATAACTAATGGAAGAAAAGAAGAAAAACTTGCATACCCCAAATCTGTGCTTCTGAATCTGAGTTTGTAATAAAAATACAAGGCCTGGAAATAGAGTTTATGGCTTGACCAGAATAGTGTCTGGGACTCTGGGTCCAACCTCTATCTTTGCAAAAAGAAAAATTCAATAAATATTGTTTAAATTATCAGGAGACTATTTCGATTTACAGCAATTACAATGAGCTGGAAGATTTTTGTTTCAAACTCAGAAGTCTCTGTAAACTATTATTTGGCTATTCTTGCATTGTGTTAATATTCTGAAGTAAGGCGCTGCCAGTGAGTATAATTTTCTGTTAATTAAGAAAAAAATGTTTATAGTTCAATTATGAAGCAGTACTTCTTCCCACTAATTCCAATTTTGTCTCTAAAATTGACCTATCAACCTGATTTTATATTGCTGAACTAGAATTAAACAAATTCATCCTATTTATTTGTGATGATCATAAAATAAAGGCATTTTCCATGAAAAAATACTAATACAATTTTTCCAATCCAAGAGGTTATTCCAACCACATGCATCTGAAGAATCGCATATTTAAGGTTTTTGTAACAGTTAAATGTAGTCAGATTAGGAGTTTAAACAAATACTGCTCTCACTTTAAATGAACTTACCTTTGCAATTATTACTGACTGAGCTGGATAACAAACAGTTGCTCCTAATGAGGCCAATCCTAGTGGATAAGCAATCTTCTTAAACCTAGAACCTAGGAAATTCAAACATATCATTCACTCCAAATAGATAACAATTTTATGACAATTTAGGAAGGCCCTCCAGTGACAGTGAAACATAAAGGTGATATGGTTGAATAAAGTGCAATATAAAACTCCTTTCTAAGTAGTACAAGATATTAAAACTATTCTTATGAATTATATATACTAAGACATATCAATCATATGCCATTAAATGAAAGAAAACCATAAGTATATTTTTAATTACTTGGGGCACTCACATTTTTGGGTGCTGCATCTATAGGAAGGTCCTTTTAAAACTGTACTGAGCTCTGAAATGTCTACTTAGAATGAAGTCTACAATTATTCTACTTTTTAAAATATTGTAAGATATTGGAGGGTAGAAAGAGGGCTGTTCATGTCCATAGCATTAAGCACAACAGTAACTTCATATACACAAAGCTTGGTCCCTCTCGCCATCACTGCAGCAAGCCACCCAGAGACTTTATGTTCTTATAGTGTAATGTTTTCTTTGCCCCTCTTTAAGCTATCACCCTATGTTAAATTGCTCTTTAGTTAGTAATAATCAAGATGATACCTAAAATGCCCTTAAGACTCTCAATTCAATTAATGTCCCTTAGCCATCATGTCCAATTTAAGAAAAAAAAAATGTTCTGAACCTAATAATTATCTACACAAAGGAATTAGTAATTATCTTCTTTTTTAAAAGATTGATTATTTTTTCATATTCTAAGAAACGTAAAATTATAATTACATTTTTTTTCAAATATCTAACAGAGCATGATAGAAGAATTAATCAAATACTGTGTTCATCAAAGCAGGTTAAAGTGAAATGGACTCTCTTCCATATGCTCTTTCTGATTAACACTTAGAAAGGTGAAGGATCTAACTAACCAATCAGCTAATGACTTCAAAAGGTACATACCTTCTTCATGTCACTGATTTAGAATACTGAAGTAATACTAATTGTAATTAGCTTGACATAATTAATGCGCTTTCAGAAGTGGCTTAACTAAGCATCTAAGAGTCATTTTCATATCATTTTTTGACAGGAAAATCTCTTTTTAAAAAATTCAAAAGAGAATGTTACTATGAGCTCACTAGGTTCTCACTAGGAGCCTGTCAACTTGAAATTGCTTGATTAACCTGGGTGTAAGAAGTTCTGTATCAAGCCCTGCCACATAGCTTTTATCTTATCCCCACATTTCCCCTAAACACTTCCACAGAACCACAGTAATGCTGTATAACAGTGGGAAACAAAGCATTTTCAGCTGAATCTTAGACCTACAAGAACACTGCTTCAAAATGATATGCATAGTAAATGTCTGTCTGGGTATATCAGACTCTGAATGAGACTAAGCAATGACACATTGCTTTTTCAACTAGAGTAAGTACTGTTAACTCTAACAGCTTTTTGGTCTCTAATTCTAAAAGGAAATAGCAAAATATTAAGGGGGAGGTAATACATGTAAATGTCTCCTAGTAACTTTACAGTTTGTGAAATGTTACAAATTTTATATTTTCTCTGTCTTGTTTAATTATTTTTAAAGAAGCCTGTTAAAGTGAGGTCTACAATAGACTGAGCTTGGCCAAGGTGTATAAGATGGATGCTTTCTGTGGTACAGTGAAAAAAGTCTATGCTATGCTAATTAAAGTATCCTAAACTGAACCTCAATTCTGCTCCTCCTCAGTATTTTTGTTTGGTTGATTTAACAATCCCAATATATCAGGATTGGAATCTCTTAACTCATCAAAATTCCCTGAATTATGGTGGTGTATGGCAGTTTTTCTTTGAGAAACTATTGGAAAAAAATGACATTTACTCTTTCCTTACTTGTATACAAGAAACTATTCTGCAAAATTATCATGTGTGTTCAACAGTTCTACTTTTATAATAAGGAAGAATAATAAACACATATACTAATTAGCTATGTGATGTACAATTAGAAACATACACATGGTTTTCTTTTAGATTTCCATCTTCAGTACAATAGGGTTAAAAGAAAGAAATAGCTTTCTTCCTTTCACTGTACCATGACCTATATAAAGAATAAGGTTTACATTTTACATGATGACCTATGGCCTATCACACATAGTACACTTCTCTGAGACCAAAGTTTCATGATATTGACTCAAACTCTAAATACAAAACAATCTATTTGCTATTCTACCATAACTCATATAATTTAAAGCAATATACCTTCAGATCTAATATGTTTACTTCACTACCCACTAGTATTTTTAGAGCTGCAGCCTGAATGTAGCTCTCACATTCAAAAACATGATAAATGACCTAAAGAATCATTTCTCTTACCAGAGGATTGCTACTGTATAATTAAGAAACTAAATGATACATCATGAACAATTTTCTTCAAAATTCAAGAAACAAGATACAGAAGTAAGTTGGAAGAAAAATATGAAATACAATGACATAGAGTTAATCAGTTCTAATGACCTATATAGTGCAGTGAGGTTACTATACTTTATAGTAACCTATTATATAAAGAAATAATAATATGATTGAAGACAGTTAAAATTGATGATGTCCATGTAATATAGGATTGTTAAATACAATGCATAAAGATTTAACACAGTAAACTCAAGTCTTGCCATCAGAATCTTCTTCTAGCATCTGAGAACTTTTCCACTTAGAAGTCTGGAATTTTGTTAGGTACATACTATTGATGTGTCTAGCCCTCAATGAAACCCTGGACACTCTTCTGCTTATAGTTGTCCCTCAACAC
Organism: Phodopus roborovskii; assembly: GCF_943737965.1. Lineage (NCBI taxonomy): Eukaryota > Metazoa > Chordata > Mammalia > Rodentia > Cricetidae > Phodopus > Phodopus roborovskii. The sequence continues at coordinate 17,837 of NW_026126146.1, forward strand.
TTGCTTGCTTTATTTGTATCATCTCAATTTCTTACTAGAGAAATTAAGAATACATCGTATTCTTAATTCTTAAAAGACTTCAATCAGGGGAAGAATAGAGGAGACCAGGGAAACAGAAATGTTAATATAGAGAGCCATTTTAGGTTTAAAGAGAAATTTCACACTAGGGAAATGTCCAGAGATCCACAAGGATGACCCCAACCCCACAAGCTAAGCAAAAGTGGAGAGGCTACATTAAATGCCCTTCCCCTATAGTGAGATTGATGGCACCTTAAATGCCACCCTAGAGCCTTCATCTAGTAACTAATTGAAGCAGAAGCAGACATCCACAGCTAAACACTGAGCAGAATTCCTAGAATCCAGTTGTAGAAAGAGAGGAGTGATGAGCAAAAGGGTCAAGACCATGCTGGAGAAACCCACAGAAACAGCTGACCTGAAAAGGGGGTGCTCATGGACCCTAGACTGACAGCTTGGAAACCAGTATAGGACAAAACCAGGCCCCCTAAATGTGAGTGTCAGTTAGGAAGCCTGGGCAGCCTATAGTGCCTCTGGGGAACAGCACTTTTACCTAGGAATGGATATTGGGAGCCCATTCCCCATGGAGGGATACTCTCTTAGCCTAGACACACAGAGGAGGGCCTAGACCATGCATCAAATGATATGACAGACTTTGATGATCCCCCACATGAAGGCCTTGCCCTTTCTATGGAGCAGAAGAGGAATGGGATGGGGGTTGGTGGAGGGGATGGGAGAATGGGAGGGAGAGGGAACCAGGATTGATATATAAAATAAGATTGCTTCTAATTTAAATAGAAAAGGAAAATTTTGTAACTAATTTCTTCTAAACTTTGCCCTATGTCACTCCCTGCTTTTTAATTTCATCGTATACCCTCCCATTGCAATAATCTTTATCCATGACCATGACTACATACCAAGCCTTTTGAGTCTTTTCAACTAGTCATCAAGTCTTATTGTAATCGTATGAATATGATCATTCACAAGAGAACTATAGTCAGAAGAAAAAGCAAAGTAGGTACAGATGCATGGTATAAAAATGTACAAAGAAAACAAATATACAAAGTCTCATAGTGAATAGTGAATAAAAGTTGTAGCGTGAGTTATCTACTTCTACAGACTCCATTCCCTTGTGGATGATATTAATTTCAACAACTTTGGTCAGAATGAAACCAAAAGTAAACCAGATTTTATCTGAGATATAGCATGTGTTCCTCAAATTCTTAACATAGTTTCCAGTATGAGTAGTATGATTTAAAAAAAGCAGTTTTGTGTGGATAGTGTATATCTTTATATTAACATACAACTGTCAAGAATTTTTTGGTAGTATAACTTTCTTCAGATTAAAAAAAACCAAATTATAATAAGTAGACAATGAAAAGGCAAATTACAATTTTAATTAGAACAGCTTCATATTTTTAACATTTTGTTTAAAGAAGTCATATATTTGTACATTTTAACAAGTAGTCATTTAATTAAAAATACTTCCTATTATCCTTTTTAGTAATACATTTCCCACATTCTTAACCTCAGGAAACTAACAATCTACTTTGTATCATTCTAATTTTGTCTTTTGGAGAATGTCACACCAATGCTATATGTGCAATAGGGCAACTTATTATGATGCTGAAAATTTTTCCTTTGTAGGGATGTGCCACTGATCCCTTTATTCATTTACCTGTTTGAAGAATATTTAGCTGGTTTCCAGCTTTTTATGATTATCAACAATTGCTATTAAGCATTTATGTAGGGGTATTTTATTTCTCTTAATATCTTAGCTAGGGTTTTTATTGCTGTGACAAAACACCATGACCAACAAGCAAGTTGGGGATAAAGGGGTTTATTTGGCTTACCCTTCCATATTGTTCATCACTGGAAGTCATGACAGGAACTCAAACAGTACAGGAAGCTGGAGTCAAGAGTTAATGCATAGGCCATAGAGGGGTACTACTTACTGACTTGCTTCTCATGGCTTTCTCAATCTGCATTCCTATAGAACCCAAGACTACCAGTCTAGAAGTAGCTGGGTCCCCCCTCATCAATCACTAATTAAGAAAATGTCTTACAGCTAGATGTTACAAAGGCATATTCTCAGTTGAGGTTCTCTCCTTGCAGATAACTCTAGCTTGTGTCAAGTTGGCACAAGACTAGCCAGCATATCTAGGATAAGTACATACTTGGGAATGTGATTCCTACATTGCTTGATAGTGCAGTTTAACTTTATGAGAAATTTTAAATTTTCCAAAATTCCTATATCACTTAGCATTTTTACCAGCAGAATATATGAATTTCAGTTATTCTCCATTCTTCACTACAATTAGTACGTACGGTCAAACTTAACATTTATAAACATAAATATGGTACAGTAAAAATCTAAACATTTTGCTGGGCGGTGATGATACACAACTTTAATTCCAGCACTTGGGAGGCAGATGCAGGTGGATCTCTGTGAGTTTAAGGCCAGCCTGGTCTACAGAGTGAGTTCCAAAGATAGGCTCCAAAGCTATGGAGAAACCTTGTCTCAGAAAAAAACAAAGCAAAACAAAATGTAAACTTTTATATTAACCTTATCTGATATTGTCCAATAAATGCCATGAAGGTAAAATTCAGAAATAACATAATAGCATTCAAAGAAAAATATATTGTATAAACATACCTTTTCTTGCTGAAAGCAAACCTGCCAGTCCTGAAGCTGTAATCACTCCCATTTTAGGAAGAAAATCTTGAGGAGGATTCTTAAGATAGACATATGATTCTGAAGAGAACAGTTAAAAATGAGTAAGAATGACTGATTACAATTGGATGGTCTATATGAATATACTACAGAACAGCTCGAGACTATTATGTTAGAGGCAGACAATAGAATGTTAGAGAGCAGTTTAAATACCCTTCAAATAAGTTATACATAAATTGATATAGACAGAAACAAATGATTTGTTATAATTCTCACTATAAAATCAAATTTACCTTCCACAGGTCATTTAATACTTGCTTTCTTTATGATAGAGATTAATATTACTATTAAATGAACTATGATGCTTAAATATGAAGTACCATAAGACAAATTCCTGATTTTTTTGTTTTACATCCCTACAATGAGGCTTTTGCTGTCACCTGTTTAAACACTGGTAATATCCAGCAAGAATTAATGATATCTTATAAAAGAATTTTGCAATTAGACACTTCTTGCCACCATCTTCCAAAAACCTCCTCACATTAGCCACTGGTTAAAACTAAAGATCAAGATGAGAAGTGAAAATAGCGGAAAAAACATATAAAGCAGAATCAAAAGTATATGTGCTTCAGTATTTTATACATTAAAATTGTTTCTAGATCTGAAAATATACTCTTCTACCATAATTATTTGATGACAATCACATACATAAGTATGTCCCTCAAGATTAATGAAGTATAGCTGGTTACACTGGTGCATATATTAACCCAACACTTGACATGATAAGGCAGGGAAACAATGAGCTCCAGGTTCACCTAGACTGTACAGTAAGACCCTGGCTCAAAAAATATTGATAATAAATGTTAATCCTTAATGCATAGTAAGTAATAATATTTCAAATAAATTTCATTAAGTTTATTGTAGACATCTAAAATTTTAGCTATTTTTTTTTGTTGTCCATACATGTTTATTTTTGACAACTGCTCTAAGCAAGGAATATCAGGAAGTTAAGTTTGCTGTCAAATTCCATTAAGAAGCTTAAGTATCAAATACAATTACTTTCCACATTAGCTGAAACAGTTCAAGACAAGTGATTGCTATATCATTTCTCAGCAATTGATAAAAAAGCATAATGTATTTTTCATAAATAATAACACTATTTAAACTAATTAGCAAAAGAGTGGATAAACCTTTACCTTATGCTTTATAAATATACAATGTGGATTTCAGTCAAAAGTGATCTGAGTTTGAATCTGGGCAATGCCTCCTAGTAATCTTGGGAATGTAGTTAAACTTTCTAAACCTCATTTTCTAATCTGTGAGACAACATTCTGTGGTTATAACAGCATCACTCAGCAACACGATGAAGCTTTAGCATGTAATAAATTGTAAAATAAATAGTACTTACTATTGCTTTGTTATTATTACAAATAAAGTACAGAATCTAAATTCTATATCAGTACAATCATAGTAATGGGTAATATACTATATTTATATTCTTACATTTTAAACAATACAACTTAAAACCATAATACATTTCTAATTACAGATAGTTTGCTCACTACCTTTTCCAAACTGTACTGTATCCATTATCCCATTCTTCATAAAGATATAAACACCCTAAGCAAAAAGAGGAACAAAAGAAAAGCAATGTGAATTTTGAAGTGGTTGATTGACACAATAGCCCACAATTCTGAGATTACATTTAGCTGTTGATTTAGTATTACACTCAAATCTAAAACCAGATTTTATGTTTACTCACTATGAGTATACTTGCTTATCCGTTCTATCTCTTACTTTCAATTTTATTTAACAGTAATTCTGGTGTAGTATTTTCCTCATAGAAGTGGGTAGAGTAATACCTTTAAAATAATCAGTGATTTCACAGGAAAGATACTGAAAATTCTATAATGATTTATCAACTTATTTTATAATGGTCTGGATAAAATGAATGATCTTTAATAAATCATGAAATGAAGTATATCTCAGCACTCACACAAATTGTCTGGCTAATAAGAATGCAATAGCAACAGCATAATGATTTATAGAGAAGAAAACAGAAAAGGCCTAATGAAAAGTGCTTTATCTCTTACCTTTACCTTAGTGTACAATTAGAATGAGACAAAAAAAACTAACGAGGAGTTTATTTTTAAATAGGAACATAAATTCTCCATAAATCCCGATCATATTAACCCACCAAAGGGATTAAAGTTCTAAAGCAATGTTTTTCTGGTTATTTGTTTCAAATTTACCTGAATGTCAAGATACTGTTATATTCATTGAATGGTGGGTATTGTGTCACTTATACTAGGGAGATATGAGTGATCTACTCTGAATCTTGCTATATACCATGCTGGATTCTATTGTGTGACAAGAAAACATAATCCAAACATATGGCCTCCTTGTGTATGAAACCGTGAGATGGAAACAATAACGACATATATTTTCAGTGCAGAAAAACAGAAACAATTGTATTGATGGGAATGAGATGTCTTGATCTACTAATTTTGTCTCAGTTTAAGACTGAGCAGAGATGCTCACCCTTGTTTAAAAACTATACAAACTAGCATAAAACATAAAGTATCACTGAGACATTTCTCCTGAGGGAATGTATTACAAAAACATTAACTGTAGCATTAAAATACTTACTGATCTGTTTTGAGCCATTTAATCATCAAGGAAAACAACTGGTCTTTGGGGAAATTTTCCTTAGCTGTGTTTAGGAATTCACTTTTACCACTAGGGGGCACTGTTACATTAAATTTCAAAACACTAAAGCATATGCTAGGAGCATACACTGAATTTGCACTACATGATGCTACTTTTCACAAAGAAGTAATTTAAATCAGACCTTTTTCTGAGGAATAGATTGCGTATTTAGAAGAAAATTAGAGAGAAAAGTTGTTTACATTGAAGATGAAATACATTTGCAAGTGCCCTTCATCATTTTATTCTGTTAGCATATTAACAGAATAAAATGTTCTTTCAGTCTTAAATTGGGTGATAGTTACAATAGCAATTTAAAGATCTCTCAGGAACAATTACCTCGCTGAAGACACATCTGAGTACACTATAGAAAATTAGGTCTCAAGAGACCTAAGTCTGAATCATCTAGTTTTTGGCAAATAGCCTGAGGGGCATGACTCAGACCACAATTAGTTAAGGTACTTCCCACAGAAATAACATTATTAAGGGTGACTACCACAACCAGTACCCTGGAATTGTATGACAAGCACAAACTTTCAAAAATAATTCCACAGATATGGAATACCATACAGACTCACTGATTAGATATTGCACCTAAGGATGCCATTTTTAAAAGTTTATTGTATTTTCTTGATGATGATGATTGTGTGTGTGTGTGTGTGTGTGTGTGTGTGTGTGTGTGTCTGCATACATATGCATACAGTGTGTGAAAGTCAGTATGAAGTTGTTTCTCTTTCCTCCTTTTATGGGTTCTGGGGATCAAACTCAGGTCACCAGGCTTGCATTGCAAGTATCTTTACCCACTGAGACAACTCAACAGCCTCAAATTTTTCCTTTTAAAAGAAATATATTAAAACTATATATGACAGGAAATCTGCATCTAGCAATCTTAACATGGTAGCATAAACAAGACTTTTACAGTGATACTATCAGGAAATTTCACAAAGCCAAAGCCCCAGTCATGGGCAATTAATTAATGGCATTTATGAGAAGAGCAATTAGTGTTCTCTGGAAACAATCTCCCTCATAGACTATCTGAAGCCAAGTGGTTAGTCCTAAATACATATACATATGAACCACACTAAACAGACTCAACTCTGTGTGTGTGAGAGAGAGAGATGAGAGAGAGAGAGAGAGAGAGAGAGAGAGAGAGAGAGAGAGAGAGAACACATCAATAATAAAGAAGGGGCCATGAAACTGAGAGGGGGTGGTGGGAACACAGGAGGAGTTGGAAGAGGTAGAGGTCGGGGTGAAAATAATGTAAATGCAATACTCATGCACTGATGTAAACACAGTGCTCATATAAGAAATTACCAAAAAATAATAAATGTTAAAACACATATGTATACAATCAGGCTACATTTGTTGGTGAAGTAAATGCTGTGATTATTATTCTAGAATTAGAAAAACACTGGTAACACTATTACTAAGATCCTCACAGTGGAGATGTTGACAACACACAACTAATTTTAAGGAGATAATAAAACAGCACTGTGCTATCAGCTGCCATCTCAGTCAACAATTTCAGCTAAGTCTAGTCTTCCAGCCACCCTTGACAGGGTGTTAGAGATACAAATGAAGCTATTTTGGCCTCTAGCTCAGCCCATTTGCCTGATGAATGCCATTTGAGTGGCCTCAGGCAGTATCACAAGAATAGAAGAATCAGCTGTCTGAACTCTCATCATATTCCTAATTCTCAAAATAAAGAGCCATTATACAATGCTTGGTATTTTAAGCCACTAAGTTTCAAGGAGGTTTCTTCTCTTTTTAAAAACACATCTATAAATACCTGAAACAATTAATCAAAAACACTGATACTTAATCACTATCAAAATAGACTTACCTTGCACCAGCCAAGATAACGAACAGTTGTAGTACGGATAGATGCAAAGCCCATTTGTAAATAACCAGGCTGTTCTTCAACATATTTAGAATGGAGAGGTGGTGCAGTATATATGGGGAGCTGGGGATAGAATAAAGTTCATATCAAAAGCAAATAACTGGGCTTCCTTTTCCAGCATTGTATCAAAACAGGAATCATAATCGATCTTCCTTCTAAAAAATGGCTAAAATTGATTACAGATAGACCCTACATTGCATATATAATAGGATAAACTGAACATAAAAACTACTTAGAAAGGCAGAATCAAGTGATGCCACATATAGAATGACCAAGTGGATGGATGGATGGATGGATGGATGGATATATATATACACATATATATGACAGGGCTTCACTATGTAATCCATGCTACTTAGACTTCACTATATAGCTCAAAGTAATAAGTTCCCAAACTTATGATTTTCCAACCTCTGCTTCCTGATTACAGATGTGGATCACCACACTCAAGAGACATAATAGTTTTAGTCCTAGCATTTTTTAATTAAATTGTATTTAATTGTGTGCGCACGTGTGATTATGCATACATATGCTATAGTGTGCATGTGGGGGTGTATGGGAGTTGGTTTTCTCAATTCACCATGAGAATTCCTGGGACTGAATTTAGGTCATTAAGTTTGATGGCAAGGACCTAATTTTAATTAGCATTTATACTGCTCTAATGAAAACACCAACACCAAAAGCAAGATGGGGGAGGAAATGGTAAATCTGGCTTGCACTCCCACACTCCAGTCCATCATTGGAGAAATCAGGAAAGGAACTCAAACAGGGCAGGAACCTGGAAGTGGGAGCTGACTCAAAGGCCATGGAGGAATACTGCTTACTGGCTTGCTTCTTCTGGCTTGCTCAGCCTGCTTTCTTATAGAACCCAGGACCACTACCCCAGGAATGTTACCACCCACAATAGGCTGGCTGGGCCCTCCCTCCTCAATCACTAATTGAGAAAATGCCTTACAGCTGGGTCTTATAAAGGCATTTTCTCAGTTGAAGTTCCCTCCTTTCAGGTAACTCTAGCATGTGTCAAGTTGATATAAAACTTGCCAGCACAGATTTTTATCTGCTAAGCCATCTCTCCAGCCCTTAACCTAGCAAAATTTTAACTGTAAAAATCTATGAAAAGTAGACAGTTAACTTACATTATATCCATACAACAGACTAGTATAAATTAGGGCAAAATATAAAAATCACAGTCTCTATGATCACATTGCTGGGCATGATGGTGTATGCTTTTAACCCCACTACTCAGGAGGCAGAGGCAGGCATATCTCCACAAGTCTGAAGCCAACCTAAACAACACTGCTAGTTCCAGGTCAGACAGAACTACATAGTGAGATCCTGCTGCAAATAAAATAAAATTAAATCAGTTACACCCACATACAAACATCAGAATGAATTTCAAGAAATTACTACTAAACCAAAAGGCTAAGATATAGAAAATTACATGCAATTTGTCCCATAAGTATCATAAATTTGTAATTAAAATATGTATAAACACTCAAACTGCTTAGCAAAACATATAAGTTATCATAAAGTGTTTTGTTTTTAAGGAAATAATGAAACTGGAGAAAAGGCTAAGCAGTTAAGAGCACTGGTTACTCTTCCTCCAGAGCACCCATGTTCAATTCCCAGAACCCACATGGCAGCTCACAACCATCTTCAACTCCTGCTCTAGGGAGAATTCCCTGATCTAAAATGACAATAAAACAAGTTAAATTCATGACACTAAGGAATGTAGAAAAGACATTTCCAGAACTTATGGTTTGACCATTCATTCTAGTGATCTACAAGTTTCTTGTTTAAAAGATAGTTATCTCATAGTTCTGAAAATTTTTCTATTAAAGGAAGATTTAATTATATTCACTAAACAATAAAACAAGAACATATTGATCCTTTTGTAAAAGATGTTTAACAAGAAAAGGAAAACCAAAAGTTTATTGTTCATCTAGAAACTTAACAAAAAAATTAAAATGATCAGAACACCTCATTCAAAGTATTCTGGCTTGGTATACTGTTACTAGCAAGGAGATTTAAACAGAGGTATTGTTCACATTACACAATAAACATACTTTAACATTCTGTGTGTACATAACATTTTCATCCTTTGGCATTTTCAATTCCTCAAAATTAGACCATGATGTTTATAAAACATTTCCTAGCATATAGCTAATAAATAAATGAATTGATTCCAATTACAATGTACTTGGGAATTCTGTATATTCTTTAACATTGCAAACACAACACATCAGTTTCGATATTCAAAAATCTGAGTCCTTTCAGATAAGGTGGCAGACTGGAAACTGCCACCCTATGACCTAGTGAAGGAGAGGACTCAAGAGTAAGAAAAAGCAGGTTAAAATCCTAGTGAAATAAAGGAAGAAAGAGCAACAGAAATTCCCAAAACAGGGCAGGCAGTGAGAAGATACCTGACAAGTATGGAGAGAAAAAGACTCACAGAAAAGAAGCCAAGCTTCTTGTGCATGGTCACTGTTAGTGGAGGGGAAGCAAAAGATGCCTTCAAAAATTAAGCCAGGCAGTTCTGGTGAAAGAGAAGGAATGCCCTACTTCTAGGATAACCCCCCCCAAACCATCAGAAGCCACAATATCATTCTAAGTCTTGATGAAACAGTGATTCCTCCTGTGGACAAGGCAGCAGCAGAGAAGAATCCTACAAGCTACTCTAAGAGCAGGAGTCAGGCACTCGAGTTACAAAGAACTCATTGCTTAAAACTTAGCTACCTTGAGGCCTGAGAAAAAGGGAACCATACATCAGGGAGTTTGAATTTCATCTGCCACAGCCCTAGGATGAGAGACAGCCCTGGGAAGCACTTGTAGAGAGAAAGTGGTAGGACCCGACACTAATCAGCAGAAGAGTGAAAGTGTCAGGAGGCTCAGCTCAGGCAGTGAAGTTCACAAAGAGAGGTAAATCAACCAGCAGCTACTGGCAACACATCTCACCAACTGTGAATAACACCGAAGTTTGATAGCTCTGGGCCTAAACTCAGTATGTTAATCCGTCTCTGAAGCCCAAACCTATCAACTACGTTCTGCTACAGAGATCAACAACTGTGAAGCACCAGTGGTTTGTTTGATACCTTCACCTGCATCCCTCCAGCAAAGAAATTAATACTCAAAAGACCTTGAAAGCATAAAAACAGCTTCTCTGTACAAATAGCAGAAATGTGGTTGCTTCTCAGAGTACCAACATAATTGGAAGACAACACCTAACTAGAAGATGAGCCACTAGAGAGGGCACAAGCTGAGTGGTATAGTTCAGGTAAAAACTTGTCCAGCACATAGACTGCAAAGGTAAATGTGGACAGCAGAGCCCTTGTAATGCAAAAAAGGCAACTACTAAAGTGAAGGCAAACCTGGCAGACATCAGACTCTTGTCCAATAAAGGCTCAAAGCCAGCATACACCACGGAAAAGACAAAACTGCTTATATTCAAGTGCCCCCCCTCGTAATGAATATACTCAGGGGTATTCACCTTGAAGGAGCCTAGAAAAAAGCTACTCCAACATTTAAATGCTGTTTTCCCATGTGCTTCCCATTTTCTAAACCCTCATTCATTGTTTACTCTTTTTATATATTACATCCTGACAACAGTTTCCACTTCCTTCCTCTGCCCAGTCTCTCCCCTGACCCTGCCACCTCCCATATACCCTACCTCTGTCTCTCCTCAGAAAACAGCAGGTCTTTATCAACCAAACACAGCATAACATGCTACAAGAAGACCAGGCACATACCATCACATCAAGGCTCTAGGAGACAACCCAATAGTAGGAAAAGGGTCCCACAGCTAAGTGAAAAGTCAAAGACAGCCCCTGCCCTCACTGTTAAAAGTCTCACAAGAACACCTTGCTATTTGACCATAACATACATGCAGTGGACCTACATCAAACCCCTACTTGCTCTATGATCTCTGCAGCCTCCATTATTTCCAGTTAATTATTCTGTGGGCCATGTTCTCATGGTGTCCCTGACCCCCTGGTTGCTCAAATCCAATCCTTCCTCGCCCTCCACAGAACACCCTGAGTTCTGCCTAATGTTTGGCTATGGGACTCTGCATTTGCTGCCATTAGTCATTGGATGAAGTCTCTCTGGTCTTTTTGATGAAAATTATGCTAGGCTCTGTTCCCAGAACACTTTTCAGGCAAGACAAACTGTAGGTCAAAGGTTTTTTGATTGAAAATCCCATTCTTAATGGTTTGACATTAAAAAAAAAATCACCATCTTTAAATTATAATTTTGTGTTTCTGCTAAATACATTATGCATTTTAGATATCTCATAACTATTTCTTTATACTTTAAAATATGTAACATCTATTGTGACAGATGTAGTTAAAAACACCTACATAGTTTTATTGTATCTCTATATTGTGCAAAATTCAACTTTGGAAGGCAAATTACCTGTTCTGGTCTCACTAGTTGCTTTTTGGGTTCCTCTTCTTTGGCCAGATGTACATTTATTGATGCATAGATCAAACCTGCAGGCATGGTTGTCAACTTTCCCATCTGCAAAAGACATATAAAAAAGACCACTTTAAGTAAAAAGATTCTCTGTTTTTATGTCCTGATAAGTGTTTGGGGGAATTTTGGGAAATATATTAAATATTCAACTATTTCAAATTAACTTATACAATTACATAAAACCTCTTGTGCTGTTCTAACTATTGTAGAGTGCAAAAATCTTACTGTCTTCTTCAAAGGGTGGTTTTAAATGAATAAATATGAGCTCTTATCTTTACTGCAGTCTCCCAGAAGTGGAAACAGTGCTTGCCTAGCATGCACAAAGCCCTGGAGTCTATTCCCTCACTACATAAACCTACTGTGGTAGGTAACACATGCTTGGAATACTAGCACTCAGGAGGGAGAGACAAAATAAATCCAGAGTTCAATAGTGATCCTTGGCTACATAACATGTGTAAGGCCAGCCTGGGCAACACGAAACTATGTCTCACAAAAAGCAATTGTAAGGCCAATGAGATGGCTCAGCCCTAGCAAATCTGGTAACCTGAGTTAATTCCTGATACTCATATAAAGAGCCAGATGCAGCAGAAATACAGCCTATGGGGAAATGGAAGGTAGAGACAGGAAAATCTTCCAGTAGCTCTTGGGCCAGTTAACTTGGAATATGCTATGCCTCACAAGGAAAAGAGAAATCCTGCCTGAAGAAGGCAAATAAGAGTATCTACTCCCAATAGTTGTCATACTCTGACCTCCACAATCACACCATGGTACAAGCATGCCATGGCACCTGGATGACTGCATTAGCATACACATAGCACACAGGCACACATGCAGTCAAAAACAAAAGGGCAGGTGAGATATGACTCAGCTAGTAAGGGTGCCTGCCACCAAGCCTGACCACCAGCATCCCATCCCCAAGGCTCAGATAACTAACATAAGAAAAGAGACACTTCTAAAACAAGTTGTCCTCTGACCTCCACATGAACACAGTGACACATGTACATCCTAGCACACACAAAATAAGTAAGTAAAAATATAACATTATAGCATGGAAGATTTTGGGGCTTCCTTGTTAATATCATGCTTTCCAGATTCATCCACTTTCTTGCAAATTTCATGTGGCTATAAATGTGTGTAAAGCCTATAAAACTAGAAAGGAGAAAAAGAAATGGTAGAAACAGACATCATGGAAGGATGAAGGTGCACGAAAGCACATAAAGGAGAAGAAACTTGGTACAGGGCAGAATTAGAGGGCAGGGCAGGGTAGTTGAAAAGATGAAAGGAGAAGAAAATCTACTGAAACACATGTTTGAAAATGCTATGGTATCTAATAGCCTGTATGTAAATCTGAAGAAAATTTTAAAACTTAAAAGAAATATTGGGGCTAGAAAGATGACTGAGCAGTCACAAGCACATACTGCCCTTGCAGAGGATCTGAGCTCAGTTCTCAGCATCCACATGGCAGCTCTCAACTGCCTGTAAATCACCTCCATGGGACCCAATGGTTTAGGCCTCCTTGAACCCCACAGGAAGGCAAGTTCAAAACTAGGTCTGGCTATATAACAAGAAATTTCAGATCCATGTCTCTTGCTAATTCTGCTGTTGTTCCTAGACGCACAGTGTATTAATCATCAACTAGATCATTAAAATTATATTACAAAAATTTTAAATTATTAAAAATGATGCCATAAAATATTCTTACCTATGAATCTATGGGATTTTGTTACTAAACCCCTAAGATGATTCTGGGGAATAAGTCAATTCTTATAGTATTTACAAACTATTTTTCCTAAGATAGTCATACTTAGATATAAAGGAAATTACTTTTGAAGTATATGGCCACTTTTCTACCTACTATTCTTAGAGTAGTTACATTAATTCATGCAATGCTGTAATATCATCTAGATTTTAAAATAAATTCATATGAATCGACTGATAATTATGATCTACTATAAAACCAGATTAACATACTGTATAAAAAGGAATCGCTGATGGCATAGCACACTAAAAACTAGAACAAGGGTTGGCAAACTGGGCCAATTCTGGACTAAGCTCTGAGCAAAAAAAAAAATGATTGTACAGCATACTTTAAGTTTTGTAAAAGGGAGAGCAAAAAGAAGTATATGTGACTAGAGACCTTAAATATTCCACAGAGTCAAAAGTATTATCTGACCCTTAACAGTAATACTATAACCAACATTGTCAATATCTTATTTAAAAACAAATAAAGTATTTTTAAGCATGAGAGGAATTTAAGAACACTATAAAATTATAAGTTAAGGTTGTCAATCAAATATCATTAAAATTAAGAAGAGGTGCTCTGCCTTTCACTAGAATGAAAGAAATTGAGTTAAAACTATTTGTAACTGCAAAAATTAATGATTTTTCAAAATCAAATTATAAATGATTTTTTAAAAAGCCAATGAGAATTAAAACTGGTTCCTCCCAAAAGACAGCAGGCCTTAGGAAGGGCATTCTGTAATGTAAAGAGTATAAATAGCCAAGATAAACAGCACATAACTCTCTAATTCCGGTACAACTCATCCCTTATCAGCATTTTTATAATAAAAATAATTGATTCTTGTTATCTGTGATTGCTCTGTTCTATAAAGTAGCTGGGAACCACTGCTCCTGGGGAAAATCCAGGGTTAGCTTCCCATGATTCACTGGTTTTATTTTAATCAATATATAACCTTATTTCACGTTCATTTCTAATTCAAGACATTTTATTTAATATATTTTATTGATTCATTAACACTGACCTCATGGCCAGCAGCACTGTAACTCATGCTTGTATGAAGCTAATCAACATACAAGCAGGAGGAGGTAGCAGGAAAGAAAAGATGAGGAAGAGACAAACATTACCATGTCAACACTAATGAAATTGTATTGGATTACAAGGTATGATCCACATTTTCAGAATCTCAGGAGAGATAATATCTAATACAACAGTTTATGTCATTGAGTGTTAATAATATAGGGATACACAAATGACTGTATAAACCATCAACCTAGACCAAGCCCCTTCTCATCTATTTGGTAGTACAAAGATGACAGATTTCAGAGTCCAATTTGAATGTAAATTATGGCTCAACTCTTTATTCATGATGTGGCGCTGAGAAAGTTAATTCATGTGTCAATGTCCATATGTCTAATGTCACCTATCACAAAGGAACTAACACAGAGAAAATGTTCAGTATATATTAGCTGTTACCACCACCACCATCATCATCATCATCATCATCATCATCATCATCATTGCTGTCATCTTTATTCTCTCCTAGCCCATGGCCACATCTCTAGTCTCATCTAACTCCAGCCAAGTATAATTGCCTCTGTCGAGTCAAGATAATTTTATTGTCAATCAGATCACCATCCTGATTCAAGAACATAAATTGGCTTCCTCTTTCCTAATACACTGCTTATAAATGATAAAACCATTTTTTTAACCTTTCATGTTCTCTGTAATCTATCTCCAATCTATACAGGCAGTCTTTTTTTCTCCCTAACTCTTATCCTGAGCTTTTTATTTCATGTGTCACTGGCATGACCATTTACTTCCCAAGTAGACTATTAACTCCTTAGGGACAGATGGAGTATATACACTTACGTAGGTTTTTTTTTTTTTTTTTTTTTTTTTTTTAGCCAGCAATGACAGGTTTAGCTAGATAGATATAGAGATTCAAGTAGGAAAGATGTGGGCTCAGGAAATCAGTGAGTCAATTGTTTATCATTTACTTTTGGTTGTTTCACAGCCTTTTGGTTTAAATCAAGTGTATCTTTCACTTCTAACGAATTTTGCTCATGAAATCCACCATGACATTTTAAAATGTCAGATCTAATAGCAGCAGCAAATGCTGTGGGCAGGTTAGAACAGTTGCACTGTTGGAGAAAACGGAAGCTGGCCTACATTATAATCTGTCCTCACAGAATTACAACCACAATATTTAGCCTTTTGATCAATACAATTCAGAGAAGTGACTGTGCTTTCTCCTCACTCAAAAGAGAGAGAAATCATATTTCAGACACCTGTGGTAACATGCCTCAGTAGCTGCTGGCACTCTGGAATATAGCTATGCAACAAGTACCTCATGCAAACAGCCAGCTGGTCCTTCAAATGAGATTTGTAAAATTCAATTGTGCTTGCAACATTGCAGGTATAAAATACTTTTAAATATTAGGTTCAGGAACTTAGTGAGTCTATTTCCAGTACCTAATGAGCTGTGACAAGTTGAGATTAGTCATCAAAATACAGGACAGCCATTAGCAGCTTAATAGAATTTCATACTTTACAGTGCCCTGGGGCTAGTTCACTTGTGAAGGTCTAAAAGGCAAAGGTAAAAATGGCACCATCATTGAAGGAACACAAGGCTGTAAAGAAAAATTGGGTTCTAGCTCTAGCTCAGAAACTAATTCACTATGTGACCTTTTGTATATACTATGCCTCAAATTCCCCACATTTGAAAGGAGGTTGCATTACAAAACATCCAGGGTTTCTTCTAATTATGACAATGTATGACAGTAAATGGCAGAGATAATTTTCAAGTATATAATTCTGTAGCAAATAAGCTATTGTCACCCTTTTCCTCAAAAAGAGGGGTCACCAGAAGTAATCACCTTATATTTAATGATGTTGCACTGATGATATCATAAGTTTTACTCACATCAAACATCGAGAATATAGAAATTACAGGGAAGTTTTAATAATTTAGAAATAAAGGTGACTGGTAAAACAGGTACCCTGGAAGGAGGGAGAATGGGGGAGCAGAAAGAAGCCTCAAAGAGGGGAGAATACAAGAGAACAGCAGGGAAGGAAAGGAAATGGACAAATGAGGGAGTAGAGAATCACATGTAACACACTTTATTTAAAAAGACATTATAATATCTAATACTTTGTATGCTAATTTAAAACACTAAATTAAGGGCTAGAGAGATGACTCAATGGTCCAGAAGACCAGGGTTCAATTCCCAGCACAGACATGATACATCAAACCGTATGTGAGCCCAGATTCATGTTCTCTTCTGGCCTCTGTGGGCACTAGACACACAAGTGGTGTACACACAAAACAGAAGCAAAATACCCATACACATGAAATAAAGAATACTAATATTAAGCACACACAATTAAGAACTATTCCCCAAAATTTATTTGCAAACTTCATTCTGAAGGCCTACTTTCTTCATTCTTTTGAAATTACATCATGTATTTAGTGTGTGTGTGTGTGTGTGTGTGTGTGTGTGTGTGTGTGTGTGCGCGCGCGTGCGCGCGTCCTGGTGATGGGTACATGCCATGCACTTGTGTGAAGGTCAGAGTATAACTTGCAGGAGTGGTTCTCTCGTTCTACCACGTGAGCTCTGTGGTTCAAAGTTAGATCTGCAGGTATGGAGAGCAAGTGCCTTAAGCCACAGATCTGTGCCTAAGCAAATGTGAAAAAAAAAATACTAAGTCGTGTCTTATTTGTAAAAAGAAGTATTTAGGGCAGATACTTAGGGCCCTCATCACAGGTGCTATTTATACTAGGATCAATGAAAATAAAAATTAATTTAAAAGCCAGCTCTTCTATCTCACTAAGCCACATTTTAAGACCTCAGTAGATAAATGTGTCGCTGGTGCTATTCTACTGGGTAGTGCAGACTTAGATAGCTTCTGTTATCAAAGACAGTTTTATTAAACAGTGCTGCTTTGGAGCTGCGACATTTAATAACTGGTGATTCTTTCAAAAAGGAGAGATTAAACTATTCTCATATCAATTTTAACTCTATATCTATCCGTTCCGAACATAAAAATGCTGCCTTCAAAGTGGGAGCAAAACTAGTCATGGTCACTATGAAGAAATACAATGGTATTATTCTTCCAAGAAGGAATAAGGGAAATATTAAAAATGAGAAATTTTATCCTCATATGGGATGGGTTTTCCTGAAAAGATGGCCTAACTCTATTAAGTCAGAGAATGGTGATCATAAAAAGGATATATTTTATTTACATTTTTCTCAGTCTTAAATAAAAACATGGATACTGTTCTGGGGATATAAACATAAGAAACAAACTGCTTCCTCCTCCCTGAGTGCCATCTCAGAGGAAACACACCATCCATCATATTCCTAGCTTTGTGTCTCCTTTAGTACTTTCCTTCAAGATTCTGCTGACTAAATTCTGCATAATTGCACCACAAAATGTCATTTTCGAGAACAGATCACTGTGTTTTTCTTTTAACATGGGGTGGGGATAGGGGTTAGGGGCACAGTACAGGTGCAACAGTGCACACAATATGTTCAGGGGACAAGTTTGCAGTTTGCTCTCTCCTTCAACCTATGTGGGTGCGGGGATGGAACTCAGGTCAGCAGAATTGCTCTACTGGTTCTTTTACCAGGTTAATTAATTCACAGACCCAAGAACTGCTAGATAGCACTCACAATGAAGCTTCCCACAACACCTTAATTATATTTGGTTTCTCTTGCTACTTTGAACCTCTCACCAGTTTCATCTTACATTGCAGCAAATAAATCTAAGAAGCTTTACAGTCAATTTGTCCCTGGGTTTGTATCAGTTACATGTTTCAGTACAAATTAATGATAGTAAATCATTTAGTTATTCTTATACAAATGTAAGATATAAAATATAAAGTAATTATATCATCTTTACCTAGTCTTTTGACTTTTTACAATATAGTTTTCAATGGTAATTATTCACTATTACCTTGAATTTTCTAGAATTATTTTATAAAACATGTGGATACCAATTTGGTATTTCCAGCCTAACAATGTTATAGGGACACATAATCAGGTACAATCCCAATCATCTGAAATAAGAAAGAAGAAAATCATAT
This sequence comes from Phodopus roborovskii, assembly GCF_943737965.1. Lineage (NCBI taxonomy): Eukaryota > Metazoa > Chordata > Mammalia > Rodentia > Cricetidae > Phodopus > Phodopus roborovskii. Next base: position 36,429 of record NW_026126146.1, read on the forward strand.
ACTTCAGGAAAAGTATTTTCCTTTACTCATACACAATTTGACTAATACATTTGTTTAATGTTTAAAAATCAAATAGTGTGATTACAAAGGAGATTCGTTTCCCTGTTCAGACATTTTGGAAAATGCCTTTTCACATATCATATAATGAAATAGGTTCTTTCACTTAAGCATTAAAGAACAATAACAGCAAGTAGAGACATACGACACATATGTGAAAGTAAAATATTGTCAAGATAAATCAGCTATCTAGAACTTTTAGTGAAGTCCTAAAATCCTAAGGGAAAAGAAACAGAAACACATAATTTAAAAGATCCATCCAAAAACCATTCCCTGAAATCCAATAACAAACTGAAAGAGTTAAAGGACTGCAAGTATTCCAGTGGCTAGCTTTATAAGAAGCTATATTTTTAAAAAAATGTATTAGTCCAAAAAAGAAAGAAATGACAAGAAATAGAAGAAATAAGAAATAACAGATGCAGAGCAAATGATTGTAGAGGAGACACACAACAGTTAGAAAATAAGGAAAATTGCAGTCATTTAAAATCAGATATGGAATGGTCTGTTCTCTGGGAGAAGTATGGTATTGAGACATACCTTACTAACAGTGCCTCCAGTCACATAAATGTTCTCTGAAGACATTGTGATATGTGTTCTTGGTGCATTTAGCATGTTCCCAGAATCTCTGCATACATGGAGTTTGCAAATCTTCATGGTAATTCAATATACTTAGTTTTGTTTAAAGTGCTGCTGGTAAAGGTTTCAGAAAACTGACTTAACAACAAAATCTTCCCCTCCATTTTAGCAGGAAGTATAGAAATATGCAGAGCTTTAGGACTGCCCCCCCAGCGGCTTATCAAGACTCAGATTCTGGGAAATAGACTTGAGTGAGTTCACTGGACCCCTGGATCCCTGAATCCCTGTTCTCAATGTGGCCAAAATGAAAAACCTGTCTTTTCTGCTGTTAATTTGACTCTTCTAATTACATTATTGAGCACTGGTATCTGATCCTGGCTTGGGGTACAGGCTTGACTCCCCAAGTTCAAAAAGAAAATGGCAACTCAGATGGTCCTAACTATCACACATTTTGAGAGATATCTGCCACTAGCACTGTGCTGACCCTAAGTGCAGAAGACAAATGGAAACTCCAATCAATTGCTGGATTCATTTTATTCCAGGGTCATTTCCCATCTTTACCGTTTAGTCAGCATCAACTACTTTCTACCTCTATTTGGGGAAGCAAAAAAAAAAAAAAAAAAAAAAAATGTAAGTTTGCTATATAGGTCTTTCACTTGTTTGATAAGCATTACCCCAAGATACTTTATGTTGTTTGTGGCTATTGTAAAGGGTGATGTTTCACTGATTTCTGTCTCAGTTCCTTTGTTGTCAGTATATAGTAGGGCTACTGATATTTTTGAGTTTCTTTTGTATACTGCTAGTTTGCAGAAGGTGTTTATCAGCTGTAGGAGATCCATGGCAGAGTTTTTTGGGTCGCTCATGTAAACTATCACGTCATCTGCAAATAGTGAGTTTGACTTTTTCCTTTCCAATTTGTACCTTTGATCTCCTTTTGTTGTCTTATTGCTCTAGCTAGAACTTCAAGTACAATATTGAAGAGATATATATAGAGAGGGCAGCCTTGTCTTGTTCCTGATTTTAGAGGGATTGCCTTAAGGTTCTCTCTACTTAGTTTGATGTTGACTGTTGGTTTGTTGTATATTGCTTTTATTATGTTTAGGTGTGTTCCTGTTATCCCTGATATCATGAAAAAGTGTTGAATTTTGTCAAAGGCTTTTTCAAAATCTAGTGAGATGATCATGTGGTTTTTCTTTTTCAGTTTTCTTATATGGTGGATAACATTGATAGATTTTCATATGTTAAACCACCCCTGCAACCCAGGGATGAAGCCTACTTGGTCATTCATGGTGGATGATTTCTCTGTTGTGTTCTTGGATTTGATTTGCCTCTATTTTATTGAGTATTTTAGCATCAATTTTTATGAGGGATATTGGTCTGTAGTTCCCATTCTTAGTTGTGTTGTTGTGTGGCTTGGGTACCAAGGTAATTGTGGCCTTGTCTTTAAAGAAAGAAATTAAAGAAGATACCGAAAATGGTTAAGATCTCCCATGCTCTTGGATAGGTATGATAAACATAGTAAAAATGACAATCTTGCCAAATGCAATCTAAAGATTAAAGGTAATCCCCATCAAAATCCCAGCACAACTCTTCACTGACCTTGAAAGGATAATAATCAAGTTTATATGGAAAAACAAAAGACCCAGGATAGCCAAATCAACCCTGTATAATAAAGGAACTTCAGAAGGCATCACCATCTCAGACTTCAAGTGCTACTATAGAGCTATAGTCCTGAAAACAGCTTGGTATTGGCACACAAATTGACAGGTAGACCAATGGAATCGAGTCAAAACTCCTGATATTAGCCAAAACACCTACGAACACTTGACTTTTGATGAAACAGCTAAAAGTATACAATGGAAGGAGGGAAGCATCTTCAAAAAATGGTGGTGGCACATCTAGACGATGATGTGTAGAAGACTGCAGATAGACCCATGTCTATCACCATGCACAAAACTCAAGTCCAAATGAATCAAAAAACTCAATATAAATCCAGCCACACTGAACCACTGAGAAGAGAAATTGGGAGGTACCCTTGAACAAACTGGTACAGGAGAACACTTCCTGAACATAACTCCATTAGCACAGACACTGAGATCGACAATTAATAAATGGGACCTTCTCAAACTGAGAAGCTTCTGTAAGGCAAAGGACACAGTTGACAAGACAAAACGGCATCCCACAGACTGAGAAGAGATCTTCACCAACCCTACATCTGACAGGGGCCTGATCTCAAAAATATACAAAGAAATCCAGAAACTAGTCAACAAAACACCAAGTAATCCTATTAAAAATGGGGTACAGAACTGGAAAGAATTCTCAATGGAGGAAATCAAAAAGGCTGAAAGACACTTAAGTGCCCAACATCCCTAGCTATCAGGGAAATGCAAATCAAAACAACTCTGAGATACCATCTTACTCCTGCCAGAATGGCTAAAATTAGAAACATCCCTGACAACTTATGTTTGGGAGGATGTGGAGAAAGGGGAACACTCCTCCACTGCTGGTGGGAGGGCAAACTCATACAGCCATTTTGGAGATTAGTATGGCGGTTCCTCAGGAAAATGGGAATTAGTTTACCATAGGACACGGCAATCCCCCTCTTAGGCATATACCCAAATGATCCACATCCATGAAACAAAGACATGTGCTTAACTATGTTCATAGCAGCACTATTTGTAATAGCAAGAACCTGGAGGCAACCTAGATGCCCCTCAATTTAAGAATGGATAAAGAAGATGTGGCACATTTATACAATGGAATAATACTCTGCAGAAAAAAAAATGGAACCTTGAAATTCGCAGGCAAATAGATGGAACTTGAAGAAACCAACTTGAATGTAGTAACCTAGTCACAAAAGGAGGAACATGGTATGTACTCACTCATATATGGATTTTAGACATAGAGCAAAGGATCACGAGCCTATAATTCACACTGCCAGCAAAACTAGGATACAAGGAGGAATCTAAGAAATTCATACAAGGTCCCTCACAGAAGGGGAAAGGAAAAAGATCTCCTGAGCATATTGGGAGTGGGGGTGGGGCAGGAAATGGAGAGGGAGCTAGGAGAAAGAGAAGGAGAGGAGAGGAAAGCATGTGGGACTAGAAAGATTGAATCAGGGGAGGAATAAACCAGAGAAAAAGACAGAGAGAAAGAGCCATTATAGGTTTAAAGAGAAAACTGACTCTAGAGAAATGTCCAGGGACTTAAAAGACTGACCCCAAACAACTATTTGAACAACAGTGGAAATGCTACCATAAATGCCCTTCCCTGATAATGAGATTGATGACTAACTTATCCACTATCATAGAGCTCTCATCTAGTAGCTGATGGAAACAGAAGCAGACACCCACAGCTAAACACTGGTATGAACTGGATTCCAGATGCAGAGAGGAGAACAAGATCAGGCTACAGAAAACCACAGAGACAGCTGACCTAAACAAGGAAGAGCTAATGGGCCCCCAGACTGACATTTGGGAATCCAGCCTTGGACCGACTCAGACCCCCTGAACATTGGCCTGAGAAGGCCTGGGCAGTCTAAGGGACCTCTGACAGTGGAACCAGGATGTACACAAAAGGTGCACAAAAGGACTTTGGGAGCACATTCCCCATGGAGGGATACTCCCTTAACCTCGAGGCAAGAGGGAGTGAGTAGTCCCTACTCCAAATGACTTGACAGATTTTTTGACCCCTCCTGGAAGTTACCACCCTTCCTGTGGAGTGAGGGGGGAATGGAATGGGAGGGTAGTAACGGGGCATGTGATAGAGGGAGGGAAGGAGGGGGATGGAACTAGAATCGATATTTAAAATAAGAAAAATAAATTTAAAAAAAAAAATCTGTTTGGGCTAGTGGCATGTCTCAGTGGTTTAGATTTAAGTCCTGTCTTCCAGGGAGCAGAATTCAGTTCCTATTACCTACATCAGCCAGCTCAAAATAGCCTATACTTCTAGTTCCAAGGAATCTAATCTTCATGGACATACCACATATACATGGAATCATACACACACATTTTTTAAATGTCTGACAATTTAAAACTTAAAAGTGTTGGATATTTCTGTATTTATTTTTAAAATCTAGTCTGTTCTTAATACATATTTACACCAAGGCTAAAATGATACAAAATAAAAATTGGTATCACCAAGTATAAATATCCACAGTTTGAGAACTAATAAGATTCACTTACTTCACAACTACTAATGTTCTAATGTAAAGGTGCCAATGTAAAACTAGAAATTCATTCTTATGTCTAAAAAAGTTGTTGAAAAAGATCTTCTTACTCTTTGTGATGAACTTAAGGCAAGATTTTATGCTTGCTTAAAAATTGACTTATGCATTCTGCTGTTTATGCTTCTGACTTGTGGCTACTTATAAAAGTGTCTTAACAAAGTCAAACTTCATTTCAGGATCAGTTTTGAACTGAAGTCTTTTAAATGACTACTTTTAAATTAAATAATTTCAGTGGATTCTACTATAATTGATGCCTCCTATATCTGTGACTAGAAACATACAGCTGTGCATCTAAGCTTTATATTATACAAAATTTACAAACTTAAAAGCATGTAAAGTTCATACATGTAAAATATCCAACATTGTTACTGCTTAGCACAGTGCCTTCCTTCTAAGCAGCCAAGTGTAGAAGGATACAGTCAGCCATAGCCAGTCTGAGCAATGGGCACAGCACACTAGATCATTCAAAGCTTGTCCAGGACTACGGGCCAGACATTATCCTGGATACGAATGAGAGACAACTCAGAAACTATGTGTTATGGAGGACTAGCAAAAAATTCTTCCCAACCCTTTCTTTCATCCTGAAAGACCCCCCCTGGGCCCTACTCTGGTTAACATAACCCTAAAATGTTTCCTCTATACACTCTACACTTTTCAACTTACAAAAACATCCTTTCTCTCTCCAATAACTAATAAAGTTCGTGATATTTATCTTGGCCACTGGTACATGCAGCAATAAGCATGATGTACATATTTAATAAGCATGAATAAATAATTTGATTGATAAGTAAATGGGCTGTTTAAAATGCCAAAAAAAATATATTCTTCCCATCCCATCCACACAGCTTTACCTAACTGCATTCTTTAAAGAAACAACCAATACAAATAATGGAATCTTTTCAAGCTTTATTGGATTTCACTAGCATTTTTTTTAGTCTCTTTAGTTGCTGATTTTTAAAACTTCCTTCAAACAGATAATGATGGGACTTCAGAGACATTCCTACTCTCTAGTACAATGGTTTCATTATGTTTACGGTATAATGCCAACCCTCTACTGTCTTAATACTTAAAAAGACTTTAAAATAGCCATACTGGACAATCTTGCTAATTAAATCCTGGAGATATTATACATATAAGTGTGTATAATATTCTTATATATCTGTTAAAATATTTAACATATAATATATATATATATATATATACACTGATAATAAGTACTTTGCTATTATATATGAGATATACTTGTATATAATCTATTTGTAATAACTAGCACAGTTCCTCAAATTTGTAAGAGATTTTGTATAACTGTCAGTGCTATAGGCTTAATTTATTAAACCAAAGATTCTATGTTTTGCTTTAAAAATAGCTTTCATACAGTAATTCTGTAAATTATGCTAATTGTTGCTTAATGTTTTACATATACAAACTATGTAACTCTTGTAACTCTTAACAAGTATTGGATATTTATAAACATTTACAATTAATTTTCAAAATAGTTTTACTCTTGATGGTTATGTTTCTTTAAAAGCTTCTAACTAAACTGTCAACATTGTACAGAATTACAGCTTTTGACAAAGACCCTGAACACTTCTGAAGTGCTAGGACATGAACTTCAGGTATGTCAGAAAGCAGAACTGCTTCTTCTATACTTCAGGTACTTAAAATTGAGCCCAAAGGGATTCTTGGCACTAATTCATTGAAATCCGTCACTTACCTGCCCTGTTCAATGAGGATCAATTCAGACAAACAGGGCAAACCTTTCTCTGACTTCACAGAACAATGGAAAGAAACCAGCAGATGGTTAATCAGTAATGACTTCAGAGAATATTGTTTGGAGACAAAGGGGAAGTTGTCAAAACTGAAAGAAAGTCACACTGGACATAGTAGTACTTTCCCATAATCCCAGTATTTGGAAAACTGAGACACTCACTTTGAGGGTAATGTAGGCTTCATGGTGACACCCTATCTTTAATGAACAAACTGAATTTGCTTTGTCAGGTCTTCCAAAGTAACTAAACGCCAAAAGGTTATTAAAAAAAAAAAAAATGTTTCTTACCCAAGGCTACCTGGCACTAACTAAATGTGTTTTAATGTTGGTTTCTACTTGAATTCTGTTTATTCTATTTGTTTCAAAGAGGCATATTCTTCCTCAAGACTAGGGTATTTAAACAGAAAGTGGGGAATTATAATTGGCATGGCAGAAAATGAAGCTATCTTAAAGAGACACTTGTGTTTCTCAATCTGACTTTGAGACAATTGAAGCAATGAACCCTGGAGGAAATGGGAATTTTCCCAGAAACCTCATGCTAGAAGAAGGAATAGGCCCAAATCAGAGAGAGGCCTTGTATCTTGGAAAGAGATTATACACAGTTCTATCAACAAAGTGTTGGACTATCTTAAGGGATAAGACTAAATCACAAACAAGGATCGACTAATGGTGGGCAGGAGTATAACTTGTCTGGAATTGCTTAGCTGTGCAAATCCTGGGCCTTCTATTTTAACTTTAATCTCACTTCAAGCCCCAAGACAGACTTGGGGATTTGGAAAGATGGAATTGTAGGTTTCCCCTGGATTTCTGTGTCCCTCTTCCCAATGTGACCACATTAAATAAATCATTTGTCTGCTTTCTACTATTTAAAAAAAGTTTACATTTTTTTCCATCTCTCTGCTCTATTGCCCACATTCAAATTTCATTTAAAATGTGCACAGGAGCTGATATTGGAATCTAGATATTAAGAGACACTGACAGCAAGTAGTGATGTATGACACATCTTAGGAAGAATGTAGTCACAAAAACTGTGATTTAATAATATATTGTGATAGGAAAATGGGAGCTAATTAACATTTTCTGCTTACTCTGCATCAGAAAGTATGTTAAGAGTGCAGAATATTTCGAATAGGTCAAATAAGTAAATAGATACAAGTATACTATAAAACCCTTGAAGGACTGAAAACCACTGGAGAGAAAGGCTGTCTTTTATTCACTGTACAAATCACCCAAAATCACCCAACCTGCCCAGAAAGCCAACAAGTTATACACACTCATTTCACATTTATGAAGGAAAAAAAAAGCAAACACCAAAACACTTTTCAAGATAGCAATTTCTAATGTTCTTTCTGAGCTCAATTATCTATTCAGGTCTACTTAGTTTAAATATTATAACAGCCACAATATAGTTCAATTAGCAAAATTGAACAGCAGAAGAGAGTGAGTGATGAAGAATGGGTTTAACTCCCTAGTCTAAGATGGATGGGAATTACATGGTACATGTGAGATTAATTTGCATAAAAATTAAAGCTCTAGCACTTAAAAGGCCAATCATAAGATAACCAGAACAAACAGCCCAGCTTAATGGGCCTGTGTAATTCAATAACAGAATCAGAATGATAACATATTTTAAAGTGAATATTTTAATTAAACTATTATGTGAAAGCACTAAATTATTTTGGAATTTCTAAACCTTGTTATGACTCTGAATGTTGGTGCAGTTACTACTGAGTGGCACTTGAAAATTTATCTTAGATAAAAATCCAAGAAGTACGAAAATAAAAGTAAATGTAGTCAATATAATTAGAATCCCTCAGAAACAGCACAAAATTGGCATAACTCAACTTTATATTCAGTTTATGGATATTAAGATCAGACAAATACCATATGCTGTGAAAATCAGCAATTCTATTTTAAAACCCACCCAAAGGCCATGTTTCACGCACATATAAACATGTGTGCATTATATGCAGGGGAAAATGAGGATCTATACAGCTCATACAGGTATAGGAAAGAAACAATGCAGTAGAAACACTCAAGGAGATGCCATTCATTTTGTTTTTGGTTCAAGGTTTGTATGTTACAAACTTTTAAAACAAATAAGTTGTATAGGATTGCTAAATTAATCTATCTAAATTACTGCTTCTTCCTCCCACTTCAGCAATCATCTTTATTCATCTCTGCCCATATACCCGTTGACCCTATCTAAATGAATCTTTCCAGACCTCAAACATGTAAAGCACACTCATCTCTCAGTACATAGACTCCCTTGATATTTGCTACTAGAATGACCTCCCAAATCCTGTAACTAACATACCTGGCAAATAGCAGGTACGCAAAAGTAGCCATTGTTAATACACTTACTTAGTTCTGACCTTCTCTGAAAGACTAGCTCAAATTCCACTGGCCCACTCAAATCCATCTCTCCAAATCACATAACTCTTATTTGTGTGAAGCAATAATCTGGGACTTACAAATACAATGTTATTTTTTTTTTCACTCATGCAACCTATTTTCTCTCCTAAAATGTAATTCTGTTGGGTAACAGTATATTTTCTGAGTCCAAAGGACTTTCGATGACCAATGACTTCATAACCAACTAATGAAGAATCCACAACTGTAAACAAGGTAGTAGAAATACAGAATCTAGTAAGCTCTGTTATATACTAGCTATTGAAGGTTTATGTGCTAGGTATTTGTAATGGCAATAAAAATCAACTATAAAACAACTGAAAATCTTTTTGGCAAAGGGAAGAAAGGATTTATTTCATCATGAGGGAAAGTCAGGACAGGAACTCAAGGCAGAAACTGAAGCAAAGACCATGAGGGAACACTGCTTACTGACCTGCACCTCAAGCTTACTCAGCCTACTTACTTATACCATCCCAGGACTTGCTTAGAGGTGTCACTGCCCACAGAGGACTGGGCCCACATCAATCATCAGTTAAGAAAATATCTACAGACATGCCTAAAGGTCAGTCTGATGGAGGCATTTTCTCAAGTGAGTGTCCCTCTTCCTAGATGACTCTAGCTTGTGTTAAATTGACAAAAATCTAACCAATACAGCAAGTAGACACGGTGACAGGAACAGAAAGCTGGCTTATCAAATTTCCATCCATACACAGGAGAGAGGGGGAGTAGAAGAGGAAGAGGGAGGGAGAGGGAGAGGGAAGAAGAGGGAAGAGGGAAGAAGAGGGAAGAGGGAGAGGGAAGAAGGAGGAGGGAGAAGGAAAGAGGGAGGAGGGGAGAGGGAGGAGGGGAGAGGGAGGAGGGAAGAGGAAAGAGGGAGACGAAGAGTTCATCAGACTAAGGAAAGGCCTATATACCCCCAGTGACATTCATACATCCTTCAGCAAGTCTTTAACTCCTAATGGTTCCATAACCTCCCTGAAGACAGCCACCAACTGGGGACCCATAGTTCAAACACATGAGCCTCTTGGGGACATTTCTGATCAAAACCTCCACACATAGTATACTTTCTATTTCTTGGGCATATTCTAGGAGTGGAACTGTCAGGTTAGATTGTATGCCAAATACTTGTATCATGTATGTATGTATGTATGTATGTATGTATGTATGTATGTATGTATGTCCAAAGGAGACCCCTTCAGTGTCACTGGAAGGAAACTAGATATGAAGTGTGACCATTCCTATGGCTGCACAGAAATAGCCATTGCATAAATGAAGTAAACAAAGCCCGGAGTAAGTATGATCCTCTGTCTCAGAGCAGCTAGTGGATAATCCAGGATTTCTTCTGCTGGTGCCAAAAAAAGAAAAATGCATTTGTCAACTGCTCAAAATCATACTCTCTCCCAGGGCACTTTGGAAGCTCTGGCCTGAGTGATATTTGTAAGAAAACATGCTTGAAGTTACTGGGTCTGTTTGTGTGCCTAGGAGCCAAGATTCAGGGAGCAACTATGTGAGCTGGGACCAGCAAAAGCAGAGACAGGGTCCAAAGAGGATACACAATGCTGTGATGTTTTCAGACTGTTGCATCCACATGCACTCTCAGAATGCACAAGTCTGAGGAGGAAGCTGAGATTCCAATCTCCATCAAGGTCCTGGCTTCCACTATCATCAGTCTCAGGGCTTCAGACCCTACAGGACTTCACTGTAACTATTAATAGCTTTTTAAACCCTGAGCAACAACTGAAAATCTTAAGGTCAATCTACGATGGGAGGAGTGATTCAATGCTAATAACTTTTAACTTTCTGAAGAACAAAATGAAAATTATGAAGTATCTTCTCCCAAAATGTATTTATTCTGAAAATTTTGCATATGCTCCTAAGTTCCAAGACTAAAATATTCTATCTTGATATATACAAAAAAAAATCTCACATTATAAGAAACATTCTAAAAAGGAAACATTAAAATAGATAAAATGTTTAGAAGGTTGAAAAAGAGGCTAGTAATAATTTATAATGTATTTCTAGCTCAAATTAAAAATTCTGAAGATCATTTCTTAGTGTCAACAGAGCATAACTGTTTCTAACTAAATTCAACTTTGCATATAACATTAAAAATCTTGGTAAAATTAATTTTACTATATCAAATACATAAGTAGATAGTATTTTCTATCCAGATCAATATATTTTTAGCTATAATAACAAATAATCTTTTCATTAGTGAGTGCCCTAGGGAAAATATACTTGTAGCATAACTTTTTGAATATTGTTTAAATAGATCTAATTTTGTGTAGGCCAAAAGAACAGTGAAAGGAGACTGTTGTAACAAGTTTAGAAGAAATGAAGATATTCTAAAGAGATGCCTCTCAATTTGACTATCAAACTATTAAAACAATAGATCCCAAAGAAATGATAACTTCCCCCATGAAATTTCATCCTTGGAGAAGTTAAAGTCCCCAGTCAAATGAGAAACTTAACTCCTGGAAATAGATTTCACGAAGTTCTAACATCTTGCCAACTACTTTACATGATGAGACTGATGCTCAATGATGGATCGATAGGCAGGACCACACCTTGATTGGGACCACTTAGATGTGCATATCCTTGGCCCTCTAAATTGTACATCACTTTAGAATCCTGAAAGGGCACTTGGGGGAATAATTTGTCCTACTTATTAATGTGGCAGCACTGAATAAATATCCTTTTTCTGCTTTCTACTTATTTGTCTCATTTATGTTTTCATTTATTCTTTGGAAAATATATCACCAGAAAGCTATATGCAAACTCTGGATGCCTAGATTGTAATAGAGAACAATGGGAAGTACATTTCACCAACCTAGCTAAAGGAAAACAGCCTACTCAGGTCTTCTTTGTAATTGTTCTTCTTTACAATCAATTTCTTCACCCACTCTTTATTTTTCCACTATCACTTGTTCCAAAATGTACTTTGTTCAATTATTCTTTTAAACCTCTATTTATTAGTTTTTCTTTCAGCAGAAAAGGGTGAAATGTGACTATACCAGTAGTGTTCTTTCTGGGTGATAGCCTCTTTCTACAGAGTGTATGTGTGTACATGAGAAGAAAACAAACACAGAAGCATATACACACAACTGATGAAATAACAGGTATGGGTGGAACAAAATTGTCTTGAAAGGTCAAGAACTGCTCAAGAATAAACTAATGATTATTAGATACCACATAAATGGTAAGAGATTAGTTTTACAAGCAAGAGGCATAGACATATCACCTTTTTAAATGTGGGAATTTATATCTCAAAATACAAGACCTTTACAGTCTATTTCTGGTCCAACCATTTTTACAATGATAAAAATCCTTTCTAAAACTCAGGACCAAGCAACCCCAAACAGTATATTTGTGAGCTGCAGTAAAAGAAAATGTCAACAGAGCAAGGTTCCCCCCAAATCTCTTTTTTAACATCTTTGTGAAGATCTTCAGTAGACTCAGTTAATGACTATATAATTTTCACTGATCTCCATAGACTCTTTTGGGTCATAAAGAGGAGGCTAAGACTATCTTTCTTCTCTATGAAAGCACACCTTACTCTGTTCTTCTGAATGCTGGACTACAAACACCCCTATTCACACTAGACAATTTTCCAAGAGTAATAAAGTCTGACATAATAATAAATGCCACTAAGCTCTTCATCTACTTTAACAGATATACTACTATTTTCTCTAGCTGAAACTAAAAAGGAAAAAAAAAGTAGTAATGCTTCATTTTAGAGATACAGCCTAGGAGCTATTTCTTGGCAGCAACATAAAAGTCTCAGAAAAGAGTGCCCTGTTTTAGAGTAATCACCAGTGAGTCACTAACAGAGGACCTGTATATATCAGGATACTTATTTTCTTCTGGAAATAGTGGGTAAGTGAATCATCTCTAAAACAATAAAGTATCATTAAATCTACAAAGCAGAGAAAACCTTTCAGCCACAGTGTTATTTATTATACTACAAAATGAAAATCAGATACTTTACTGAAAAAGGAAATACACACACACACACACACAGAGAGAGACAGAGAGAGAGAGAGAGAGAGAGAGAGAGAGAGAGAGAGACTGTATTTTCTTGAAAAACTCTTGAGGAAAATTGTGGAAACTGGACAACAACAACAAAACAACAATCCAAGTACAATAATAACAAAAAATGACTTGTGCAATTCAGTCCTTGCTCACCAGCATTTCAAATAGTCAACTTCAAAGGATTGAATGAAAAATAAAAGACTGGGAGAAATGATGACAATATGCTTTAGGATGTCAGGGACATAATATGTTTTCATAAGGCATGTGTTTTCCTAATAAGACCTGGGCATCTGGAGTCAGGGTGGGTTTTTTGTGTTTTTTGCTATATTATTCAACCTACCAGGCCAATCAATGTACATGTGAGATATAGGTTGAACCACTTCTGGGAAACTAGAGGAGACAAATAACCCAATTTAAAATAACTCCAGTTCGAATGCCCATCATCCAGAAATGACAGTAAATGCTGGTGTGGATGTGATGGGAAGGACCCTTATATATTGCTGGTGTGAGTATAAACTACTTCAGCCTCTTGGAAAATCAGTTTGGATATTCCTTTTTAAAAAAATCAACCATATGAAAAAAAGCAAGTTATCTACGAAGTGCTCAGCCCCAAACTGGATATATGCATCACATTTTTTGGTTCCCTAAGGCTCAGAAATACCATGAAAAACTGGGAGGTGGGGTTATGAGAACCAGAAGTTAAGAAAATCCTTGGGAAACATCTTCTGGATGCATGCTTGAGTAATCATGAATTCAAAATCTCCATTTGCATACCCTATATCAAGCCAGTCAAAGTTCCAGCAAGGATTGGAAAGGGAGGGTCTCCTCTGCCCTAAAGAGAAGCCATGGACAGTTTATGACTGCAGGGGAAGGGAGAGTCAGTTTTCCTCAGTGGTCTAACCCCAAGATGGAGGCCATTCTCCAATGGAGGATTCCACACCTACACCCTGCTTACTTCAGTGGGTTGTTAAAAAGAAAAGGGGGTAGAGAAGAAGAGGAGGAGGAGATGAAGGTAGAGGTTCTGTTTCCCGACACATAACAGGGATGGGGAAGTTGGAAGGACAGCTTTTCTTTTCTTTTTTCTATGTATATAGAGGAACTCACTCTATAGACAATGCTGGCCTTGAACTCAGAGATCCATCTCCCTCTGCATCCTGAGTGTTGGGATTAAAGATATGCACTACCACACATGGTTGGGACAGCTTTTGTTAATCCATGCTAACTAATTTATAATTGACAAGGAATTCTCTGCTGAAACATCTGCACTCAAATTTCTAGCTTCCTGTCTGAAGGACAATGTAAGAGAGAGGATGACCGACAACTATAAATCTGACAAGGGGTTTCATCTGAGCGACTTCCTCTAGCAAAAGGAAAGAAACAAAGGATTCATGTCTAGCCAAATTTCACTGCTAGAAAAGGCTTCTATGACACTTTTATTGCAAAGCAGTGGAATAGCACCATTTGCTGCAATACCACATAACTGCTACATAGCACAGGCTACCAGGGCAGGCTTACCACAGATTACCACAAACCCCTGGGACTGCAGGGCTAACCATAGAAGACAGATCTCTTTTGGCTAGTGCAGCCCACAATCACTCTAGATCTCTGGTGACTTGGACATTGGATCCAGGTAGGTGCTGATCTATGCTGTGGCTATTTGCCTGATTGCTGTTGCCCCTGGTGGGCACAACCAATAGTTTGCAAGAGCCACTGCAGAGGAGATTCATAACCTGGATTTGGCACTCAAACCACAAAATATTCCATCTCCAAACAACTGATGAAACTACCATGGAGATCATGGAATATAGAAAGGAGCAGCTATAGAAAGGAGCAGTTTAATATAATAAGCCTTACAGAGGACAGTCAATAAGCTGGGTTGGAGGTGCTTTGAGAACTAACCCTGGACCAAAATTAGAAGTGACACTGGCCATGTGGGCAGCTCAGAATTGGGAATCTGAAACACACTTTAACCCTAAGTCAATTTCTTTATGTGAGCTAAATAATTATTTGGAGAAACTGCCTAGTCCACCTATGACTCCCACCTTGCTAACAGCACCTGAACAGCCACCAAGTCCTTACCTTGGCTGTGAGAACTACTGTGAAAATGTTCCCACCAGCAGTACAGAAAGCTGTCACTCTCCTTGTTCTGATGATGGTAGAAGCGGGCATGACAGAGACTACTGCCTTGAATATTACAGCTCTAATGAGAAGAAAGGGAGCCTACAACAGATAACTAATCAAATAGATAGACATCAGAAACCTTCAGTTACACTCATGCCAGACAAAGTCTCTGACAGAAACAGGCCCCCATAACAGGCAAGGCTTAAACTTAATATTCATGTCCTAGGGAAAAATGTGTGACAGTAGGAGGGACATGTTGCTTCTATGCTAACAAATCAAAAGTTATCATTAAAAATAACTTTACAAATACTTTAAAAACAACTTAGATCAAAAACAAAAATGAAATAATTTCTAGTCCCATAAAATGTCTGATTAAAACGCATGGCTCACAGCTTTTCACTGCCCTGAATGGTTCCCTACTCACCCTTTTTATAAGACTTGCCATAGGGCCTTAGATAATAATAAAAACAAAATTGCCTCTGTTAAGCTAATGATCTTCAGGAAGCAGTATTCACCCCTTTGCCAAGATAAAAATTTTCAAAATAATTTTTAGAAACGGGGGACTAGAATTACTAAGGTAATGCCATCATGTTCTGATTTCATTTTATGTTTGCTTAGATAGTTCTCAGCCTTTTACCCCCCTCCCCACAATGGTCATGTCTGCCTTGGCAACACATGTGAGATTTCCATAGCCTTGACCATAGTCCAGATGTATTAACCAAAATAACTGGAAAGTTATGTCTGAAATAACTACTATACCCTGCCAGAAATGTTTCAAGGTTACTCTGACCCTCCTCTAACTTTGATGTATCTTTCTGGGTTTTGCCTTTAAAACTTGGGCACTGAGAAACTTTTCAGAGTCACAAACCCCACAAAGCCACTCTTGGTTTGGCCAAAAAAAAAAAAAAAAAGAACTAAAGGACTAAAGGACTTAGACCTTCTAACTTATCAGTATGGTTATCAATAACTATCTTGTGTAGATCATTACAGCTAGTCAGGGACACTCCCTCAGCAAAGTGAGAAAGTCTATTTTACATATGGCCTAAAGGCCACATCTTACCCAAAACAAAATCATAAACTTATTTAAACACTATAAATTTGGGTTTTTTGTTTTGTTATGTTTTGTTTGTTTTGGAGATTTTTGCATGTTTTGTTGGTGTTGTTAATAACTTGACTGTGATTCTCCAGAATGAACTTAGTATAGGACAAATTGGTTACATTTTATCAAAAGGCCCATTGGACATGCCTGGTAGAAATTAAATGAGAATGGGCAAGGACACTTTAGGAATTGCAGAAAGAGCAGGTAAAAGGGTGCATGGCGAGATAAAGTAAGTATATATTTCTGGGTGACAGAAGAGGAAGCTGGGGAGCAGAGGCTAGGAGAAGGGTTGTTATCTAGAAGTATAACCAGACCCCTGAGAGCAGATAATGGAGTACCTATAAAGGCTTTAAAGTAAAAGTACAAGCTCTCATTTTTGTGTAAGTACTATAGTAACAAGGAGAAAATGGATTCCATCAGAGGGATAAAGGGAGTAGAGTTCAGGTAGTAGAGCAGTCCATAATTCAAGGGAAAGTATGAGGTCCCAAAATGCAGAAATGTAGTAAGAATGGTAAATGAAGAACAACACCAAACGAACTTAAAATCAGCATCGGGTGATTGAATTACTGACAGTCTTAATCTCCTTCAAGCCTCACAGGGTCATTATACACTGAAAAAATACAGTGCATAAGTATCTGTAAACTGACTTTGAAACCTAAAAGTCAGCTGGCTCGCTTCCTCTATCCCGATCCCTACACAAAAGCACCTTTTCTCATAAAACTCCAAAGAAACCTGTTATTCGACTGGTAGTAACTACACTGCATAATCTGACGTCCAATACAGATTCTGGGACGTCAGGTCTCTGTTTTAGCCCCAAGTAATTATTGAAGGAAATCCTTTGTTCGGGTCATGGAGTCCCGCCCTGCACACTAAGACAAACGCCAAAGACTGTTTTTCTCTTTATCGAAGCAGCTAGTTGCTCAGGCCTTTTCATTACCCAGCGAGTTACGGCACTAAAGCCCTCCGTGCTATAAACAGTTAACTGAAGATTAAGGAGGCGGCAAAGCAAGTGAGTGGAGACAGCAAATGTTAAAGATTCCAATTCTCGCAGTCGCACCTCCAGGCCGCCAATTACTGCGTGGCTCTGTCCGAGAGTTACGATAGATAGTCCCTTCTACAATTACTGGAATGCTCTGGTCTCAAAGCGAGTGGGAAGTGGAAAACTAAGTTTCTTTTCACTTACCCTAAAAGCCGCCATACCTATGACCCTCTCGGCAATCTTCCCCCCCCCACCCCCGACGGAGAGCGCAGAGGGACAAAGCAGTTCGACTAGGCTTGCGTCACTACAGCCCCTCCCCTTAACGCTGGTTGCCGGGTGGCTCCTGCCCTTTCTCCGCCCTCCTGCAGCTGCGTTGTCAGCTCAGCTGCCAAAGTTAGTTAAGTAGTTATGAGTTCTCCTGAGAAATGGGCTTATCCTTGTGATTGACACTCCAGTCCTCCATAGATAGAACCTCTCAGAATATTCGCCACACTCCAATTAGAAGTTTTTCTTCTTGAGTGAATGATTTCTTTGCTTATGTGATTTGTGTGGAAAAGAACTCAAAACCACGTTCAACTGCCTTAAACAACCTTATAGTCACAAGAGCACCTCACCTTTGCCATTCTTGGAGCCATTACATTCATTCTAAAATTGTCACTGAGCACTAATTCTCTCAGGAAGTTGTCCAGAGTGCACAACAAAACCTAGTGGCATATCATAATGCACCAAGAGAAAAAGACAAGTATTACAAAGGCTTAAAGCTGTTCAAAAAAAAAAAAAAAAAAAAATACAGACTGGCAAGATTGTTCAATGTATAAATGTGTACCTTCTGCCAAGCCTGATGACCTGAGTTTGGCACAAACGCGCGTGCGCTCCTCTCTCTCTCTCTCTCTCTCTCTCTCTCTCTCTCTCTCTCTCTCTCTCTCTCTCTCTCTCACACACACACACACACACACACATGCACGCACACACTGAAATGTATTTAAAAGTTTTAAAAAAGAACGTATCTGTGGAGATGGAATGGAATGATGTTTACTAATTCATATATATTGACGACGCTGATAAGGTGATTTGGTAAAAGTCATGAGAAATGCAGACAAGTGTAAAAGTATTATCAGTGAATAGGGTAGAATGGTAGGTTCCACTAATGAAAAAACATAATGCAAAAGGGGCTTTATGTGTCACTATAATTAATTGGGGGCTGTTTGTTTTGTTTTATTCTGGTTTGTTTGGGTTTTTTGTTTTCCCGTTTGTTATTTATTTATTTAGTTAGTTAGTTTTCTTTTTTTTTTTCTCTTATTTTACATATCGATTCTAGTTCCTCTCTGTCCCTCCGTCCCTCTCTCCCATCCTCCCACGTCCCCCTCCCACCTTCCCCTTCCACTCCCCCCCCAACTCCTGCCTTGCAGGAGGGATCATCTAAATCTGTCAAGTCATTTGGAGTAGGGACTAGGCCCTCCCCTCCTGTCCTATTTGTTTTCTAAAGAGAGAGAAAGCCTGTGGGATACAGAGTAGAGGTGGGAAGGATCTGGGAGTAGTTGAGGCAGGGGAAACCATGATCAGAATATAGTAAATGGAAAAAAAAAAAACATAAAAAGAAAGAAAAAGATTTGGAAAGTGATGGAAGTGGTTTTAGCCATGCTGTTACTTGATCTAAAATACGTTATTAAACAATAACCATGAAGCTCTCAGGAGAAACTGCTGTGCAAAGGTATATTATTCTCTATATGGGCACCGGCTCGTGAGGCCTCTGTGAATTACTCTGAGAAAAAGTGTGTTCATAATGTACCCATTAACATCTAAATATTAGTTAATTGTAATCCCTCATTCATTCGAAAGATATTCTGAAGTAAACTATATACTTGGGATTAATGGTACAATAAGCATATTTGATACTTGAAGATGATTCTTTTTAATGAGTATGCAATGAAATTGTATTATTAAATAATTAAATAAAACAAATAACATTGGTAATGAATAAAAGACTGAAATTTGTCTTTTATTATGTTTTACACTTAAAGTATAGCATACATATTTATAATAATATATCTATATGAAAATAAAGAAATTGTTATAACACAAACTATAAAAGAAAAATAGTGGAAAATATTTGAAATTTTGTGAACTTATTTTCTGATAAGAATAAAACTATCTATATACTAGTCAACCACTAAGACTAGAAAATATATTAGTTTCTGGTTTTGAGGTGTAGCATTTGTTTATTTGTTAATTGCAATATCAAATCTAATATTTCTGAATATTCAATGGGCAATTTTAGGTAGATTTTAAATATATATCTTTGTTCCTAGTTGATTGAGGTGCATTTATCATTAACTTTAATATAAATTTCTTTCAGAAATAGCAGTAATATGCAAATAGGAAAATACTTAAAATTGCAAATAAGCATATATAGACTCCAAGAAATCTTATTTTCTCAAAACTTCAGGAATTATGGCACAATTCATGTATCTGTTTCTTCAGAATTGATTATCAAGGTCTTAAATTTTCCAATAATTGATCATTTTCAATCAAAGGAACTTCTTCACAAAATTAATCTTTTTTTATATTTTTATTTAAATTTGAAACAAGCTTGTTTTACATGTCAGTCCAAGTTCCCCCACACACCCTCCCCTCCTCCCCTGTCTCCCCACTAACCCCTATCCCATCCCCTTCCTGCTCCCCAGGGAGGGTGAGGCCTTCCATGAAAAGTTTTCAAAGTCTGTCATAACATTTGGGGCTGGGACAAGGCCCTCCCACAAGTGTCTAGGCTGAGAAAGTATCCTTCTAGATGGATTCCCAAAGTCCATTTGTATACTAGGGATAAATACTGATCCACTACCAGAGGCCCATAGACTTCCCAGTCCTCCTAACTGACACCCACGCTCAGCGGTCTGGGATGGTCCTATGCTGGTTTCCCAGCTATCAGACTAGAGTCTAAGAGCTCCCACTTGTTCAGGTCAGCAGTTTCTGTGGGTTTCTCCAGCCTGGTCTTGACCCATTTGCTCATCATTCTTCCATCTCTGCAACTGCCCAGAGATCTACAAGGATGACCCCAACTAACAATCTAAGCAATAGGGGTGAGGCTACCTTAAATGCCCTTCCCTGATAATAAGATTGAAGACTACCTTATATGCCATCCTAGAGCCTTCATCAAGTCATCTAGTAGTTGATGGAAGCAGAAGCAACACACACAGCTAAACACTCAGCAGAAAATCTAAAATGTCTCTCATAGCTGGTTTCAACTTTGGAATATTTTCTTCTTTAAAAATGAGTAGCAATGTCTGAATAAAACACTGACATCATTTGATAAACTGTTTAGTCGGCAGTGTATATTGTGTGAAAAATGACCCAGACATTCCAATAGTGCTTGTTTTATTTCTAGCAAGCTAAGTAATAATCTTTCCATGTTTATTCTAGTACTTCATTTCCAATTTTGATTCTTTTTATTAGTTTTTTATTTAAAATAAAACCCCTTATTTTATATTCTAATCCCAGTTCCCTCACCTTCCAGTCCTCAAAATCCCCCTACCATCTACCCATCCACTCCTCAGAGAGGGTGAGGCCTCCCATAAAACTCACATTTTATGATATAACTATTGACTAGCAATTGACTTTCTTGACAAATTCTTTTGTTTAATATTCAAACAAAGCTTAGTTTTTAACTGTGTATTTCAAGGCATATTTTGATTTTCTGTATAGTTTTCTATGTGATAAACCTCACTGACAATTTCATTTTCAATAAAATGTAAATGTTATATCATAGGAAGTAAGAAAATATTTTATTAGTTATTGACTTCCTAGAATAAAGCTACTTTATACTCTGCCTTTGTTCTCACTCTTGCCCCTATTTCTTTTCTTTCTTCCTTTTTTATAAGCATCAGATTTTATAGACTACAGATGTCAAATGATTAGAAGTTTGTCTGAAAGATGTATTAGCTATGTCCCTTGTGAGATGGTAGTAAATTATTTTCATTTTAATTTTTTAACAAAATAAAATATAATAAAAGAAAGCAAAAACCAATCACATCAAGGAGGACAAAGCAAACCAACAGAAGGAAAGGTGCTCCAAGAGAAGACAGAAGAATCAGAGGCCCACTGGTTCAAACACTCAGGGGTCCCATAAAAATACTAAACTGAAAGGTATAAAATATATGCCAAGACCCTGGTGCAGACCACTGTATGACTTTAGTCATGAAAGGATGCTGGATTTTGTCAAAGGCTTTTTCTGCACCTAATGAGATGATCATGTCTTTTTTCTCTCAATTTATGTATATGGCAGATTTATTTTATGACTTTTATCATGAAAGGATGCTGGATTTTGTCAAAGGCGTATTCTGCACCTAATGAGATGATCATGTCTTTTTTTCTCTCAATTTATGTATATGGTAGATTTATTTTATTTTCATATATTAAACTATTCCTGTATCTCTGGGATGAAACCTACTTGTTTATGGTGGATGGTCTTTTTGATTTGTTCTTGGATTCGGTTGGCCAGTAATTTATTGAGTGTTTTTGCATCAATGCTCATGAGGGAAATTGGTCTGTAATTCTCTTCCTTTGTTGAATCTTTGTGTGGTTTGGGAATCGGGGTGACTCTGGCCTCATAAATTGGACAATGTTCCTTCTGTTTCTTTTTTGTGCAATACTTAGAGGAATATTGGCATTAGTTTGTCGTATAGTTCTCTGCTGAAACCATCTGGGCTTTTATTACTGCTTCTATTTCCATAGGGGTTATAGGTCTATTTAAATTGTTTATATGATCTTGATTTAACTTTGGTAAGTGGTCTCTATTAAGAAAAATATCCATTTCTTTTAGATTTCCCAATTTGTTGTTTTTAAAGCACACCTTTGTGATTCTCTTGATTTCCTCAGTGTTTGTTATGTTCCCCTTTTCACTTTTGATTTTTTTTAATTTTGAAATTCTCTGCCTGTTAGTTAATTTGTACAGGGGTTTGTCTATCATGTCAACTTTCTCAAACAACCAACTCTTTGTTACACTGAATGTATTGTTTTCTTTTTTCTATTTTATTGATTTCAGCCTTGAGTTTTATTATTTCTTGCTATATACTCCTTTTGGGTATGATTATTTTTTGGTTATTGTTCTAGAGCTTCCAGGTGTACTGTAAAGTTGCTTGAATGAACTTTCTCCATACAAGTCAGTGCTAGGTATAGTACTCTAGGCTGGCATCCATGGTCTCTTAGAGTATGTAGCACATCTGTCCAAGCCCTTTCTGGCTTTTAGAGTCACTTGGGAAGTCAGGTGCAATTCTAATATGTCTGTAGGCTTTTATTATCATTTTCGTTCTGCATGTGTTTTGATTATTGTGTGGTGAGAGACTTTCTTTTTGGTTCAGTATATTTGCTATTCTGTATGCTTCTTGTACCTTTATATGCATCGCAGTCTTTAGTTAAGGAAAATTCTCCTCCATGATTTGAGCTGTGTTTCTTCTCCTTCTTTCTATTCCTATCATTCCTAACTTTGGTATTTTCATGGTCCCAGATTTCCTGGATGATTATGTGTCAGGAATTTTTTTTAGATTTAACATTTTCTTTGATCAATTTATTGTTTCTTATTTTCATTTACTGATATTCTCTCTTCCATTTCTTTTATTTTTTTGGAGAAACTTGGCCTCTGTGGTTCCTGTTCGAAGTTTGTTTGGTTTTTCATTGTAAATTCTATTTCCATTTTCAGGTCTTAAAAAGTTTTATTCATTTTTATTACACTGTTTTCTTGGATTTCTTTGAGGTATTTATTCATTTCCACTTTAATGGCATCTATCACATTCATAAATGTTGTTTTAAGATCTTTTTCTTGTGCTTCAGCTATGTTAGAATATTCAGGGTCTGTTATGGTAGGATATCTAAGGATTGGTGGAGACATACTCTCCTGGCTGTTTTTGAGTGTGTTTTATGTTGATGTCTATGCATCTGGAATTAGGATGATTGTAGGTCTAGGTACTGATATCTGATTTTGTCTGTTTTATTGGGTGGAGTTTCTTTTCTTGGTCCCTGTGTTGAATTTAGGAGTGTGTGATGGCTGGTAGTTGCCTGGTAGAAAGTTTTCTGTGGACCTGTTTCGCTGGCCTGCTCAGTTGGTGTGTTCCCAGGGAATTCCTGTTGGTGTTGGAGGCTGGGAAAATGGAATGAGTTGGAGGAAGAAGGGTTGAAGGAAAAGATCTTTATGATCCAGTGGGGATGGGGTCAGAGAGGAAAGGAAGACTGCAGCAGATGTGTTGCTATAGCATTGGGGATGAAATGGAGGGAGAGGGTTAGATCTGGAGCAGCAGAAGAAGAGGTGAAAATCTGCATTCAGCATACCTGCTTCCCAGGCAGGAATGATCTTTGGGGGATACCTCCTGGCCTTGGGGATTGAAAAGCCAATGCATTGGGGAAGGGAGATTAGAAAGGTAAGATCTGTGGGATCCAAAGTAGATGGCAGCAGGGGGCCAGGGAAGGTTGCAGAAGGTGTTCTTTTGTAGAGTTTGAGATGACACTGGGGGATTGTGCCTGGAGGTGAAGATCAGCAGTCAGACTACCTGCTTCTATGGCAGGAGTGGCACGTAGGTTAGCAAGCAGTGACTGTTGGACTTGGAGGCTAGGATAAAGCAACTAGTTGAATATGGATATGAAAACCTATGGGAGATATGTAGGTGAAGACTGCCACAGGTGTTCTGCAGTGTTCAGTATAAGACTGGGGTATGGGATCTGGGGGAATAGAGGAAGAGGTAATGATCTACAGTCAGCCTACTTGGTACTCTGCCTGTATTTACTTTCTGTGCCACCTAAAATGCAATATCTTACTTCTGATGGTATACAGATGTGTGATAGTAGCTTGTTCTCTGAAGTATGCCTGGGATGACATGAAGTCCATAGTAAAAGAGACTGCATTAGGCAAGTATTAGCTGGGCTAGTTTGCTATTCTCTACATTTTCTATTACTACACAAGTGAGCTTGCTTTGTAAAAGGAGAAATCTGACACTATGGAAATGCCCAGAGATCTACAAGGATGAACCCAACTGACAATCTAAGCAATAGTGGACGAGCTACAGCTAATGCCCTTCCAGGATAATGAGATTGATGACTACTTCATATGCCATCCTAGAGCCTTCATCTAGTAGCTGATGGAAGCAGAAGCAGACACAGTTAAATACTAGCCAAATTCCTGGGATCCAGTTACAGAGAGGGAGGAATGATGAGCAAAAGGGTCAAGACCAGATTGGAGAAACCCACAGAACCTGACCTGAACAAGGGAGAGCTCATGGACCCCAGTCTGACAACTGGGGAACCAGCACAAGATCGAATCAGGCTCCCTGAATGTGGTCTTAGTTAGGAGGACAGGGCAGTCTATGGGGCCCCTGGTAATGGATCAGTATTTATCCCTAGTATATGAATGAACTTTGGGAGCCCATCCCACACAGAGGTTTACTCCCTCAGCCTACACACATGGGGGAGGGCCTAGGCCCTGCTGCAAATGATAGAACAGACTTTGAAGACTTTCTATGGAAGGCTCCATCCTCCCTGGAGAGCAGAAAGGGGATGGCCTGGGGTTAGGTGGAGGGTGAAAGGGGAGGATGGGAGGGTGAGGGAATTGGGATTGACATGTACAACATCCTTGTTTCAAATTTAAATGAAAAAGAAAAAAAATGGAGTACTCAGATTGTTGTTCTTTTGTTTCTGTAATAGGATAAAGCTGGAAGGGGGTCCTGCATGGGGGGCATGGTGGGTTCCATGGCAGTAGAGGGTGACAAAGGCTGGGGTCATACATGTCAGGCAGACAGAGCTTGAATAAGAAGTTTTATTAGTAAGGTGAGGGAGAGGGGAAGAGAAGAGAAAAGAGGTAAAGAGACATAGAGACAGAGAGAAGACAGAAGAGAAGAGGGAGACAGGAGCAGAAAGAGCAGTAAGAGCAGAAAGATAGAAAAGAGAGAGATGAGCCAGAAAGAGAGCAGAGCCTGAAAATGACCAAAGAGAGTGTAATGGTTAGGGTCTGTCTTTTAAAGGTGTCCTTTGCACCGACATGCAGACTAGTACTCATGGAACCCTGGGCTGACCAGAGTACCACCTGAATGCATTCTGCCAGGTGACAGGGGCAGGCCAGCATAATGCCTAAATCCTTATAAAGATGACACACAAAAATCAGTTCAGGGTATGGCCATTACTGTGAATGGCTGAATTAAAGTTGGAGATGAGGATTAGGAGAGTTAATTACTAAAATTTTAAATTCAAATACTCTTCTGTGACCTCAGTTATTATCCTTTGAATTTGTTGTCTCATACCTTTTCTTTGGACTCCTAAGATCTTTATGCCTTAATATTTACACTAGCTACTTATAACCTTATAATTTATCACAAATATAGCAGTTTGAAAACAGAAACATTTATTATATTATGCTTTCCATGTGTCATGAAATTAGAAATAACAACAGGATAATTTTACCTCATGATGTCTCATGAGTTTGTAGCTACTGGTTCAGCTGCAGTTATCAGAAGGCTTGAGTGAGGCTGTAGAGTCTGATGAGTCACTAGGTGGTTACAAGTGGATCGGAATTACTTGACATGTCAATTTCTCCTTCAAGTTTCTGACTATTCTCATGTCACAACAACTAGCTTCTCTCAAAATGAGTGATGCAAAAGAAAGAGCAAGGAGGAAGCTATAGTGCCTTTTATGTCCCAATCTTTGATGTCACTCTCTGTCACTTCAGCTACATTCTGGTATTTATTAGAAATGAGTCACTAAGTAAAACACCTACGCCAGGACAGGGGAAGCATATTCCAGCTTTTAGAAGTATAAGAACACTTCATGTATATTTGAAAGATAACAAAGTATCTGTTCTTTTTTATTACCTTTTAGCAACACTGATCTAATTTTTATTTTCTTTTTTTTCCCTCTTTAAATATTTTTATTTGAAAGTGTTAACATTTCCTTTTATTTGTAAATGTATTTTCAACTCAGTGCATATAAAACCTGGAGAAAATATAAATATCCTGTGATCTACATTTTTTTATTTTTTTATTTTATTTAATTTTTTATAACAAAGTCCAATTAAATGAAAACAAACATTTATACACAATATATGGGAATTTGGGCGTCGTTCTTTCCAAGCTACTTCCTGCTGGTAAGGGGCTCTGCCTTGGGGGGATTCGAAGAAGATTCAGATATACTGGCTGTAGTCTGTAGGGCTGTTTTGTCCAGCTGTTTTGAATGTAGGATTAGCTTGTACTCTGTTTCAGGCGGTCTGGCGTGATCAAACCTCATTAGTGTGGAAGGAATCCACATCTTTTCATTTTCTGTGGACACAAAAATAGAAATCCTTTTCCCCAGTAACTTGTCCTTCAACTTAAATTTTGGAGTCAAAGCGTTTTTTTAATTTAATTTATTGTTTTACATGTCGATCCCAGTTCCCTCTCCCTCCCTCCCTCCCTCCCTCCCTCCCCCCCAACCCTCCCTCCCTCCTTCCCTCCCTTTTACCCTCTCTGCCCTCTCACATGCACTCTAAACACCCTCCCCTCCCAACCCCCCACCACAATACAATATGTAGGGGAATGCCATCCAGTTGGGGTCATGTAGATCTGACAGGTCCTGTGAAGTAGGGACTAGGGCTTCTCTCCTATCTCTAGAATAAGGCAGTTATCCCTCCATGGGGGATATGTTTGCAAAGTCTTTTTGTGCACCAGGGATACATCCTGGCTCCACTGTCTGAGGTCTCTTAGACTGCTCAGACCTTCTGGCTGAGACCCATATTCAGGGGGGTCCGAGTCAGACCCCTGTTGGCTTCCCAGCTATCAGTCTAGTGGCCCTTAGCTCCTCCTTGTTCAGGTAAGCTGTCTCTATGTACTTCTACCGCATGGTCTTGTCCTCTCCATCTGCTTCTGGGTTCTAGTTCGACTCAGTGTTTATGTATGGGTGTTTGCTCCTGTTTTCAACAGGCATTAGTTGAGGACTCTATGGAGAAGTTAGTTGTTGATCTCACTCTCCAGGAAGGGCATTTATGATAGCCTTTCCACGGAAGCTGAGATTGTTAGTTGGGAGCAGTCCTGTAGTTCCCTCGACCTTTCTTTGTGTTCAACTTTATCTTCATACCAATATTGGCTCCCTCTTTATGTTCTCTCTCTCTGTCTCTGTCTGTCTCTCTCTCTTTCCTATTTTCCATTCCTAACCAGGCTCAATCCTCCTGGTCACACATGCCTTCCTCTCCTCCCTCTCATTTTCTCCTACTTCTCTCTCCATTAGCTGTCCTCCCCCACTTTACCTGAGGTCTGAGGGACTTGTCCCTTCCCAGTTCTGTGAGGGACTTTATATGAATCTCTTAGAATACAACTTGTATCCTAGTTCCTCTGGTGATGTGAATTATAGGCTGGTGATCATTTGATCTAGTTCTAAAATCCATATATGAGTGAGGACATACTGTGTTTTTCTTTTTGTGACTGGATTACCTCATTCAGGATGGTTTCTTCAAGTGCCATCCACCTGCCTGCGAATTTCAAGATACCATTATTTTTTTCTGCAGAGTAGTATTCCATTGTGTAGATGTGCCACATCGTCATTCACCATTCTTCAATTGAAGGGCATCTATGTTGCTTCCAGGTTCTTGCTATTACAAATAGTGCTGCTATGAACATAGTTGAACAGATGTCTTTGTTGCATTGATGTGAATCCTTTGGGTATATGCCTAAGAGGGGGATTGCCAGGTCCTGTGGTAAACTAATTCCCATTTTCCTGAGGAACAGCCATACTGATCTCCAAAATGGCTGTATGAGTTTACACTCCCACCAGCAGTGGAGGAGTGTTCCACTTTCTCCACATCCTTTCCAACATAAGTCATCACTGGTGTTTCTAATTTTAGCCATTCTGGCAGGGGTAAGATGGTATCTCAAAGTTGTTTTGATTTGCATTTCCCTGATAGCTAAGGATGTGGAGCATTTTCTAAAGTGTCTTTCACCCTTTTTGATTTCCTCCATTGAGAATTCTTTCTTCAGTTCTGTACCCCATTTTTTAATAGGGTTATTTGGTGTTTTGTTGACTAGTTTCTCGAGTTCTTTGTATATTTTGGAGATCAGCCCTTTGTCGGATATAGGATTAGTGAAAATCTTTTCCCAGTCAGTGGGCTGCCGTTTGGTCTTGTCCACTGTGTCCTTTGCCTTACAGAAGCTTCTAAGTTTGAAGAGGTCCCATTTATTAATTGTTTCTTTCAGTGTCTGTGCCCCTGGAGTTATGTTCAAGAAGCAGTCTCCTATACCAATTTGTTCAAGGGTACCTCCTACTTTCTCTTCTAAGAGGTTCAATGTGGCTGGATTGATGTTGAGGTCTTTGATCCATTTGGACTTGAGTTTTGTGCATGGCGACAGACATGGGTCTATCTGCAGTCTTCTACACACCCTCATCCAATTGTGCCAGCAGCATTTGTTGAAGATGCTGCCCTTGCCCCATTGTATAATTTTAGCTGTTTTGTCGAAAATCAGGTGTTCATAGGTGCGTGGATTAATATCAGGATTTTCAATTCGATTCCATTGGTCTACCTGTCTATTTTTATGCCAATACCAGGCTGTTTTCAGAACTATAGCTCTGTAGTAGAGCTTAAAGTCAGGAATGGTGATGCCTCCTGAAGTTCTTTTATAGTATAGGGTTGTTTTGGCTATCCTGGGTCTTTTGTTTTTCCATATAAAGTTGATTATAATCCTGTCAAGGTCGGTGAAGAATTGTGGTGGGATTTTAATGGGGATTGCATTGAATCTGTAGATTGCTTTTGGTAAGATTGCCATTTTTACTATGTTAATCCTACCTAACCAAGAGCATGGGAGATCTTTCCATTTTCTGGTACCTTCTTTAATTTCTTTCTTTAGAGTCACAAAGTTCTTATTATATAGGTCTTTTACTTGTTTGGTAAGCGTTACACCGAGATACTTTATGTTGCTTGTGGCTATTGTAAAGGGTGATGTTTCTCTGATTTCTTTCTCTGCCTCTTTGTCGTCTGAAAAAAATAGGGCTACTGATTTTTTTGAATTTATCTTGTATCCTTCTAGTTTGCTGAAGGTGTTTATCAGCTGTAGGAGTTCCCTGGTAGAGTTTATTGGGTCGCTTATGTAAACTATCATATCATATGCAAATAGAGACAGTTTGACTTCTTCCTTTCCAATTTGGATGCCCTTGATCTCCTTTTGTTGTCTTATAGCATTAGTTAGAACTTCTAGTACAATATTGAAGAGATATGCAGAGAGAGGACAGCCTTGTCTTGTTCCTGATTTTAGAGGAATTGGCTTAAGTTTCTCTCCATTCAGTTTGATGTTGGCAGTTGGTTTGCTGTATATTGCTCTTATTATGTTTAGGTATGTTCCTGTTATCCCTGACCTCTCCAATACCTTTATCATGAAAGGGTGTTGAATTTTGTGGAAGGCTTTTCCGCATCTAGGGAGATAATCATATGGTTTTTCTTTTTCAGTTTGTTTATATGGTGGATCACGTTGATAGATTTTCGTATGTTAAACCATCCCTGCATTCCAGGTATGAAGCCTACTTGGTCATGGTGGATGATTTCTCTGATGTATTCTTGAATTCGGTTTGCCAGTATTTTATTGAGTATTTTTAAATCGATGTTCATTGGGGATATTGGTCTGTAGTTTTCTTTCTTAGTTGTGTCTTTGTGAGGTTTGGGTACCAAAGTTATTGTGGCCTCATAAAAAGAGTTTGGCAATGAACCTTCTGTTTCTATCTTGTGGAACAGTTTGAGGAGTAGTGGTATTAGTTCTTCCTTGAATGTCTGGTTGAATTCTGCACTGAATCCATCTGGCCCTGGACTTTTTTTCGTTGGAAGGCTTTCGATGACTGCTTCTATTTCATTTCGGGTTATAGGTCTATTTAAGTTGTTTGTCTGTTCTTGATTTAATTTTGGTAAGTGATAGTTTTCCAGAAACTTGTCCATTTCCTTTGAATTTTCAATTTTTGTGGAATACAGATTTTCAAAGTATTACCTGAAAATTGTCTGGATTTCCTCTGTGTCTGTTGTTATGTTCCCCATTTCGTTTCTGATTTTGTTAATTTCCATGTTCTGCCTCTGCTTTTTCGTTAATTTGGATAAAGGTTTGTCTATCTTGTTGATTTTCTCAAAAAACCAACTCTTTGTTGCATTGATTTTTTTGTATTGTTTTCCTGGTTCCTATTTTGTTGATTTCAGCCCTCAAGTTGATTATTTCCTGGCATCTACTCCTGCGGGGTGAATTCGCTTCTCTCTGTTCTAAGGTTTTCAGTTGGGCTGTTAAATCTCTTATGTGACTATGCTCTGTTTTATTCATATGGGCACTTAGTGCAATGAACTTCCCTCGTAGCACTGCTTTCAAGGTGTCCCATAAGTTCGGGTATATTGTATCCTCATTCTCGTTGAATATTAGAAAGTTTTTAATTTCTTTCTTTATTTCTTCTTTGACCCAGGAGTGGTGCAATTGCACATTGTTCAGTTTCCATGAGTTTGCAGGTTTTCTGCTATTTGTGTTGTTGTTTAATTCCAATTTTAAAGCATGGTGGTCTGATAAGATACAGGGGACTATTCCTATTCTCTTGTATCTGTTGAGGTTTGTTATGTCACCTAGTATGTGGTCGATTTTAGAGAAGGTTCCATGTGGAGCAGAGAAGAAGTTATATTCTTTTGTCTTTGGATGGAATGTTCTATAGATGTCTGTTAACCCCAGTTGAGACATAACTTCTGTTCATTCTTTTGTTTCTTTGTTGAGTTTCTGATTTGTGGCCATGTCTAATGTTGAGAGTGGTGTATTGAAGTCTCCCACTATAAGTGTGTGAGGTTTTATATGAGCTTTGAGTTTTAGTAGTGTTTCTTTACAAATGTGGGTGCCTTTGTATTAGGGGCATAGATGTTCAGAACTGAGACTTTGTGTTGATGGATTTCTCCTGAGATGAATATGAAATGACTATCTTCATCTCTTTTGACTAATTTTGGTTTGAAGTCTAACTTGTTGGATATTAGGATAGCTACACCTGCTTGCTTCTTATTTCCTTTTGATTGGAAAATCTTTTCCCAACCCTTTACCCTGAGGTAATGTCTATCTTTGAAGCTTAGATGTGTTTCTTGTATGCAGCAGAAGGATGGATTCTGTCTTCATATCCATTCTGTTAGCCTGTGTCTTTTTATAGGTGAGTTAAGACCATTAATATTGAGGGTGAGTAAGGACCATTGATTGTTGATGCTTGTTTGATTTAGGTTTGTTGTTGGCAGTGGTATTGTGAATATATTTGTTCTGCTTCACCTTTGGTTTCTGATGTAGTTGGATTATCTGTTGCCTACATTTTTGTGGGCATAGTTACCTTCCTTGGGTTGGAGTTTTCCTTCCAATACTTTCTGTAGGGCTGGATTTGTAGATACATATTGGGAAAATCTATTTTTGTCATTAAATATCTTGTTCTCTCCATCTGTATTGATTGAGAGTTTTGCTGGATATAGTAGCCTAGGCTGGCATCCCTGTTTTCTTTAATACTTTTAGAACATCTATCCAGGACCTTCTGGCCTTGAGGGTTTCCATGGAGAAGTCAGGTGTAATTTTGATAGGTCTGCCTTTATATGTTACCTGTCCTTTTTCCTTCGCTGCTCTTAATATTCTTTCTTTATTCTGTATGCTAGGTGTTTTGATTATTATATGTCGAGGGTCTTTTTCTTTGGTCCAGCCTATTTGGGGTTCGGTATGCTTCTTGTACTTTCATGGGCATGTCCTTCTTCAGATTTGGGAAGTTTTCCTCGATGATTTTGTTGAATATGTTTTCGGCACCTTTGAGCTGGGCTTCCTCACCTTCCTCTATGCCTATTATTCTTAGGTTTGGCCTTTTCATGGTGTCCCACATTTCCTGGATGTTGTGTGTTAAGGATTTGTTGGATTTATGGTTTTCTTTGGTCGATGAATCTATTTCTTCTAGTTTATCTTCTGTGCCTGAGATTCTCTCTTCCATCTCTTGAATTCTATTGGTTATACTTGTGTCCATAGTTGCCGATTTTTTGCCTAGCTTTTCAATTTCCAGCATTCCTTCCGTTTGTGTTGCCTTTATTTTCTCAATTTCAGTTTTCAAGTCTTGAACCGTTTCTTTCACCTGGTTAATTGTTTTTTCTTGGCTTTCTGTATTTTCCTTAAGGAATTTGTTCATTTCTTCCACTTTTTTGTTTGTTTTTTTCCTCCATTTCTTTAAGGGATTTTCTCACATCTTCTTTGAGGGCCTCTATCATTTTTATGATGGTAATTTTTAAGTCGTACCTTTCTGCTTCCTCTGCTTTGTTGTTGTGTTCCATTCTATTTATTGTAGATTCCCTAGATTCTGGTGGTGTCATGTTTGTCTTTCTGTTGTTAGGTGTGCTCTTGTAATGCCTTCTCCCCATAGCTTCTTCCAGTAGGTGTTGGTGGTGTATCCCCCCTCTCCCTATGGTACTTCCCCGATGGGTTTATGTGGGTCTGAGATTCAATATCTGTAGCTCTGTGTGGTCCAAGCTCTCTAGCAGGTTTCTCCGCAGACAGAGATCCAGGGATGGGGTCAAGGATGAGGATCTAGAAGATGTAAGCAGGTACTCACAGTGGTCCTCTGGCCAATAGCTCTTGCCAATAGCTCTGGCCAATACCTGGAGGAAGAGGATGAGGGCTGAGTTGGAACTTGAGAATGTTTTGCAGGAAAGTGGGATCTCACTGGAAACTGGCACTCTCCAGCTGAGACCTCATTCTTTGGCAGAGGCCAGGATTTGTGAACCCACAGAGATAGGTGGATCTCTGGGAGGGGCCTGGGACTCCAGCAGAGGACTGGAGGCGGGGTCAGAGACCAAGCTGGTGGCAAGTGGTCCCAAGAGGATAGTTAGGACTCCTTTGTTCAGAGTTGCTCTGAGAAGTCTCCGAAGTAGGGTGGACTCTTGTCTCCACCCTCTGTCCCAGTGCTCAACCAGAGCGGCAGGACCATGGGTCGGGTAGGGCACAGGGTAGGGGGGGGTAGGCTGGCAGTGGGGATGGGTGGGTATGTATCAGGGCTCCAAGGGTGCTCTCAATGGGGACCAGAGACAGGAGCAGCAGGATCAGGGAGTTCGGGGGGGGGGGGGGGTTGGAGGTTGTAGGGGACAGGCAGCCCCGATTGGGCCCAGACTCACCTCTGGCCAATAGCTGGTGGAAGAGGATGAGGGCTGAGCTGTAACTTGAGAAGGTTTTGCAGGAAAGTGGGATCTAACTGGAAACAGGCGCTCTCCAGCTGAGACCTCATTCTTTGGCAGAGGCCAGGATTTCTGATCTCAGTCCAGCGCTCCTCCTCTGTGAAGGGCAGAACCTCACTGACCTCAGACCAGCGCTCCTGACTTCCTCAGGTGAAGCACTGAGGTGAAATCCTCCTAATTTTTATTTTCTAAGTAGCATAATTTCCATGGTACATATCTTCTACATCTTTCTTGCAATAAACCCAAATAGTCAGCCTCACTAGTAATAGAAAATAGTACATATTAATAATAAATTATTTACCTCCTTCTCATATAAACGCACTTGGTAAAGACCTGGTATGTAGCTCAAAATTTTAGAAACCCCTGGCCTTTCTATCATGTTGTATAAGCGTCCTCAATTTATAATTCCATTTTATGGCTTAAAAGACCCTCTCTACTTTTAGCCATTGCACATGGATTCCTGTCAACAAAAAGTTATAAGGAAAAAAAGGAGAGGACATCCAATTACAGTAATAACATATCTCAAATGTATAAATGTATAGAAATCATACTGTTTCTCCTTAGATGCTATTGTTCATAAAAAACAAAAAGTTATATGGCTGTATTTAACAGCAAGGAGGAGCAAGGAAATAAATTCTATATTCTGAACAGCAATACATTGGGGAAGTTGTTACAATCAGTTTTTTCCTCCAGCCTGGTACCAGAGCCGCGTCAGCCCTAAATAACATACAGAGACACTGTATTACATATAAAGCTGTTGACCTGTTAATAACATTTCTTATTGGCTACCTCTGTCTTAAATATTAACCAATTTCTATTCATTTAAGCATTTCCATGTGTTCTTACCTTACCAGAGAAAGGGTCTGCATATCTTTTCTCACGTCCCTACATCTTGAATCTCCTCTCCTACATCTCCCAGACTCCTCCTTGTCTCCTAGTTCTGCCTATCTTGTCTTCCTATTTGCCAATAGTGCTTTATTCATTAACCAATAAAAGAAACATATTTACAGAATGCCATCTCCCATCAAGAAGGAAAAAAAAAAAGCTATTGAAGTTCTTTCACAGCCTTTCTGCTCTTTTCAATTGGGCAGTATACATATCATTTTTTTCATGAACTCACCACTAACTTTATGGAATTAAACACATACATACATGCACACTCAACTTGAACTACCTGAAACAGACTTCTAATTTTTTAAGTTAAATATAACCTAAGATAATTTTTTTCTGAGACAGGGTTTCTCTCTCTGTCCTGGAATTTGCTATGTAGACCAGGCTGGCCTCAAACTCACAGAGATCCAAGTGCCTCTGCTTCCTGAGTTCTGGGATTAAAGGTGTGCACCACCACCAACCAGTGGATAATCTTATTTAATATTCTTTATTTATCTTTTTATTTTTGTTGTCCTTATGATTGAATGCAGGGCCTGATACATGTACAACTACCACTGAACTATATCAAATGACCACTTTTATTCAAGGTTTTATTTTAATATACTCAAATGTCTTACTCAGTGTTCTATTGCTGTGAAGAGACATCATTGTCATTGAAATTCTTATAAAAGAAAGCATTTAATTGGGGTTGGCTTACAGTTTCAGAGGTTTAGGCCACTGTCATCATAGTGGATTGCATGGTAGCATCCATGCCGACTTGGTGCTGAAGAAGTAGTTCCAATCAGCAGGCAGCAATAAGAGAGATTGGAATGGGGTTTTTGAAATCTCAAAGGCTATGCCAGTGACAAACAAACTTCCTCCAACAAGGCCACACTAATCCTTTAAAATAGTGCCACTCCCAGGTGTACAAGTATTCAAACTATGAATATATGGGGGCCATTCTCATTGAAACTAACACATCATAAAAATATTAATTGTAAACTGGGTATAGTGGCACAGTCCTTTAATCCCAGCATTGGGGAGGCAGAAGGTTCAAGGCCAGCCTGGTCTACATAGGACATTCAGTATTACATAATAGACAGAACTGCCTCCCCCTAAAAGAAAATATTCATTGTACAAGAAAAATTGACACCATATGATATTCTAATGCTTTATGTATTGCATAATGTTTGAATTGAAGTAAACCCATGTACTGAAACCTCAGTCATTTTTTTTTAACTTGGAAACATTTCAAATTCTTTGCACTTTTTGAAACATACAATGCTGTTTTTTTATCTATATTCACCCTACCATGAAATAAAGTATAAGAACTCCATGTTGTCTTTTTTTTCTTACTCTGAAAATTTGGGGGATCTGAACCTGTCCCTTGCTAACTACATCATTCAGGAGAATGGGTCCTACACCTCAACCAGTAGGTTCTGGTGGCTTGAGTGCAAGTAAGCCAGCCCTGGAGGCATGCGAGTGGGAGAGCTAGCCCCACTGTCTGTCATGTGGTGGTGTGGGTGAAGGAGAGATACACCTCTTGTCCCTTGCCCCTCATCCCTTGCCATCTGTGGCAAGAAGGAAAAGCTGGTCCTTGGGTCACAAATGTCAGGGAGAGCTGAACTTGTCCCTCACTGGCTGCATCTTTGATCCTTTTCAAATATTTTACTTTATGAGGTTCAGGATCTTACTGTAAGTCAGGACCTTTCATCCTATGTTCTTAATAGCCACTTCCTCAGAAGTACTCAAAATCATTCAGGAATTCCTTTGCTATTTCATTTTATTTTGTACATAAGAGAATAGTGTGTGCAGAAGCATTTGTGCGTAGAAGAAATTTGTGGAGTTTACTCTTTCCTTCTGCCTTTACATGGGTTCTGGCAATTGAACTTAGGTAGCCAGCCAAGCACAGCAAATACCTCTACCAAATAAGTTATCATGCTGGCCCTCAAAAATTTAAATAGGGTTTCTGTTGAAGGAAAGAGAAGAACTTTCTTTTTAAGCAAGATGAAGAACTGCTCCCAAAGCCTATCTACCATCAGTACATGTGCTAATATTTTTAACTGTAGCTAACTAACTGACCAGCCCTGATCAGTGCCCAAGTTCTGACACACAGGAAGACTTTCTCACTAGCAAGCGCTCAAATTTAAGATAAAATGTAAGAAGTTACAGGATATCATGGGTAATATTTTCCTCTTTCAGGTTTAAGGTCTGACTAATTGGCAGTAAGGAATGAATTTTCTAAGGTGGTATCTAGTAAATCTTGTGTATAGGTAGTAATAAACTTCTTCAGGGGATAGTAGAGTAGTACCATTAAGCTACTATGATAAATATATAAGCTGTAAAGCTACTTATTGGTGTGTGTATGTACAAAAAAGATTGAACATCTGTGGTGACATTCTTATTTAAAGATGTCACTATTCTTTTAGCTTCTATGGCTAATATTCTTATAGAAGAGACTAAATCAAGTACAAAGTGGGTGATAATAAGCTTTCATTGTGCTCCTTTCCCACAAATCTCTGATTATCCCCACAAATTAAGTCAGATGTTAATAATACACATGTACATCATATAATAGCATCATATAATAGGAATGAAGATTTATGACAATTAAGAATTCCTAGTTAGAATTCAGGAAAGTGATAATTTTAAATGGATAAAAGTAGGGTTGTGGTGTGTGTGTTTGTGTGTGAGAGAGAGAAGAGGGGGGGAGAGAGAGAGAGAGAGATCACCGATCACCACAACATGGATGTGGAGGTGAGAGGATAACTTGCAGGCACTGATTCTCTTCTTCCAGTATGTGTGTCTTGGGAATGAAACTCAAGTCAGCAAGTGCCTTCACCCACTGAGCCATCTTACCATCTTACCAGCCCTCTGCCTTATATTTTTAAGACAGGGTCTATTGATGAACTTGAATATTGCTGACTCCACAAAGCTGGCTGGCCAACAAGCACTGGAGATGTTCTCTTCCTCAGCAGCTATGGAATTACAAACTTAAGCCACTCTGTTTCTTCCTTACTAAATAGATGCTGAGTATTCAAACATAGGACCTCATGCTCCCACAGTAAAGAATGTACAAATTAAGGCAACTCCCCAGCCCTTGTTTATGTTTTGTGGAAAGCTATTTGGTTACTTAAAATGTCTCCAGATTTGGTTGATTTTTAAAAAGTTGTTTTCCCACTATTTGAAATGGCCAGTAGGCCCCAGAAATCCTCCTAATTGTCTTTGTTGTTGGCCTGAAAATGTTTTTTCTTTATTTTTATCCTCTGAAATCTGCTAGAAGTAAAGGATTTGTCTCCCTAGAGTAAACCATAGCCTAGATAATGCATTATCTATTGCTATTATCTCCTACAATAGATTATACATTATCTATTGTAACTTCTTTTTGGAAAATGTGTGTAAGGAGTAAGTTTTTTCCTCACTGCCAGTCTTGTCCCGCCACCGCGCCAGCCCCAATTAACGCACAGAGACTCTGTATCAGATATAATCTGTTGGCCAGGTACTAGTTTCTTATCGGCTAGCTCTGTCTTAATTATTAACCCATTTCTATGTATTTCCACATGGTCTTATCTTACTGGGGAAAGGCAGCTGGCGGTTCTGTTCTCTCCAGACTCTCCATCTTGACTCTTCCCTACTACTTCCTCTTTCCTCCTCGTCTCCTAGTCCCACCTATCTTGCTTTCCTATTGGCCAACAGTGCTTTATTCATTAATCTGTATGAGAAACATATTTACAGGATGACATCTCCCATCATCTCCTCTTTTCTGTCTAAAATAAAAAGAAGGGTTTTAACCTTAGCATAGCAAAATATATAACAAAACAGTTATCAAGTAAGAATCACAGTTAACAATATTTTTAGTCCATTAACATTTAGCAAGATTTAAAAAAATATTCCATCATCTATTCTATCTTTGTGAGTCTAAAGTCCTATATGCAACTTATATTTAAGCCTAAGGAAAACTATAACCATAGATGTGCCTGAGCTAAAATGCTGAATGGGTACATGGTATCACTCTTTAAACTTGCCTTATCTTTTAAGTATAAAAGAGACCACACACATATTGGAATGGAAGATTTATATAGATATTTAAAGGTTTTGAGGTTTATGCAAAAAGTATAAGTACGCCTTAGTAAACTTAATGTATTGTTAACTTCCTCTATTTTTTCTAGAGTAAGTACATTAGAAGCTGCCAGAAGTAGAGTCAAAATAGCAGATCATTATTTAGGAAAGCTGTATCTTCACTAAAGGTACAATTTTCACACTGAAAATGAATGGATATTTGAAATAAATGCAGTTATGAATTTCAAGGACCACAGAAGTATGATTTAGTCAAGTTATCGGAACTTTAAAAGATGTCAGTGCTAGAAGGAACTGCTGATAGTTTTGATAAATGAGCTATGATCTAATGCAGTGTTTCTCACCCTTCCTAATGCTACAACCTTTTAATACAATTCCTCATGTTGTGGTGGCCCCCAACCATAAAATTATTTTCATTGCTACTTCATAATTGTAATTTTGATACTATTATGAATCGTAATGTAAATGTCTGTTATGAAAGATATCTTATATATGACTCCTGAATAAGGGTCGTTCAACTCTCAAAGGGGTTGTAAACCACACTGTGAGAGCCACAGGTGAGAGATGACGTGGAATACCCTCTTACCTGTTAAGATAAAACAACTTTAGGAGAGAACGACCATTCTGACATACAATGGTCAAATTTCCGTCAAACCGAACTAAGCTTTATAAATAGCTTGACTCAGACTCAAAAGAAAACAGACTTCTCCATAGAATATCCACATGAGTAGCTCAGTTTGACCAGACAGTCAATTCATTTTGACTTTTCAAGACCACAAAAGGTGGGTTTGAAATCTGACACTGTGGTTTCTGGAGTGGAAGGCTTACCCCTAAACTGTTGGCAATAGTCCAATAGTCTAATTTTTGCCTATTGAGTGGAACAGTTGCCTGGTGCTTGGAATTAACCCCCATAGTATCCACGTAGATATTGAATTTCAGTGCAGTTAAAATATCTATAAAGCAAATACATATATTTAGAGTCGTTGAATTTAGTGACTATGCTTCAGCAAGCAGACTGTTAGTTTTTCTTGTTGAGATATAGCTGGTCCCTTTTTATTTAAAGTCAAGATACCAATGAACCTAGAATAGCTTTTTAAATATATCACTTTCACTTGATAAATTATAACTTTCTTATCTGGTCATTAGTTGTTGTTCAATACTATCAGACTATCAGACCAAAGAGTTAGGAA
Source organism: Phodopus roborovskii (assembly GCF_943737965.1). Classification (NCBI taxonomy): domain Eukaryota; kingdom Metazoa; phylum Chordata; class Mammalia; order Rodentia; family Cricetidae; genus Phodopus; species Phodopus roborovskii. Next base: position 76,015 of record NW_026126146.1, read on the forward strand.
AGGCTCCTGAAATTATAGGTGGCTTCTTAGTGGAGGCTGTATTCCTTCTCCAGGGTTTCGGATATTTATAACAGAGATTGGTACTGATTTCAATGACCACACAGTCTATCAAGATTGTGAGCCTCCTTTGTTGATTAAGAATCAAAAATATTCTAGGGTGTTTCATGAATGCTTTCAGAGCAAAGCTCTAAACTTAATGGGATAGAACAAATAATGCTGAATATTCATCCACTGATGACAACCAAGAGATCTTTCTGGATAAGTACAAGGTCATGTCTAATACAGATCATCCCTTTTCTGGATGAGGGGTATAGGCCAAATGTAAAGTAATGTTTACTGTGAGTAAAAGTCTAGACTAATCAATAGCAAATCACACACACACACACACACACACACACACACACCAAGTATCCCCTTTTATTTAGGGGAAGGATAGTACAAAAATTATAGCTCATCAATTTCTATTATATATTAGTGGCTTGAAAGAAAAGTCAGTGTGTCAAAGTGCTGCCTATATGATACATTCATACAAAACACAAAAATGTAACACTGAATCATTCCAGATGGGCTTCAAATACATTTACTTTGTTTCTGTCTCCCTACTATGTACCCTAACCAAACATTTAGAAACCAAATTTCAGTTGCACCTTTCCACCAATACATCTGTTATGAGGTGGCTTTGTGCTTGTGATGAACAAAGTTATAAAAAAAATGAGTTCAAACTTTCCTTGAGATGCTCAAGTATACTCAGTTTCCCCCTGGACATGATTGATATTAAAGGTGAACCAATTGATTAGAGGGAACAAAGACTGTGTTTTGGCAGAAGTAATCGAGGCACACATGTTTTCTGTTTCAAGCAGTTGTAAACTAGAAAACTAGAACAAATTTAATTGGAGATAGAATTGGTTCCAAGTCATAATTTGTGGATATAGGCCACATCAATTGTATAAAATGAAGTGAGAAATCCCACTGAGCATTAGTGTAACAGTGGATTTTGTAAAAGTGGGAACAACGAAACAGAACAGCAGGGCTAAGCTGATTGATTTATGTCAGTGTACTTTAAACTATTTCTGTAAGAGTTAATGATGAGGATCCTTATTTACTACACAGGCAAACTAGAATGTACTGTGTTTAGAAAAATCTGGTTTGTTTGGGGATCTGCGTTTTGTTGTTTTGGTTTGATCTGCAGGGTTCCAGATGGCCTCCCACAGTTTTTAACATAATTCAACAACTGCTCACACTTTTACACTAATTAATTTCAAATGTGTTGATCAACTTAACACTCTAGATCAATTCAAGGTGTTTGTTGACTTTTTCTGCCCCTACTGGAAGAGATCAAAAAACAAATAAATGCATCACTCAGGTGTCTTGTTTCCACCCTGCCACTTGATTCACAGCCTCATGAGCACAGGAGCAAGGGCAGCAAAGGGTTTTAATCCATAGCCACTGCCACAATTTAATAAAAATCATTCTCTTTTAAATGCTGTTAGGTCTAATCTTCCATCTCAGTTCACAAATGACTGGAGAGCTCTTACACTTGTCTACTGCAGTATGACATTTCCTTGTCAGCAATGCATTCTTGCTGCTAAAACTTTCAAGAGCTGTGAAGAGTCTGAAATTATACCATACTTATCACTTAATAAGTGAGCTTGCTATAATTTCATAGATGTTGGGAGAAAATATGAAATTCATGTTTCTGAGGGAAAAAAAAGAATGTATTGCTCATGATAGAGCAGGCAGTGTGAACTTCATGTTCACATCGAGTATCTATTGTCCCCTGTTCCTGTGAAGATAATGCAGAGGTAAACCTAGGTAGATACTGTGCACTTAGTGGATCTGTGTTACAGTTGAAGAATATAACTGTGTTACAGTTATATTCAAAAGATGTCTTAGGTAGGCATGGTGGCATATGTTTAATTCCAGTGGACAGATGAATCTCTGTAAATTCAAGTCCTGCCTGGGTTACACAGAGAGAGCATGTCTTAAACAAAACAAAACAAAACGAAACAACAGCACAAATAACCAAACCAAACAAAAAGATGTCACAAGAAATTTGTTAAATCTTTCATGGAGGATGCCATCATCTTTAGTATCCTGGTCAAGAAAAAAAAAAAAAAAAAAAAAAAAAGCCACCCTTTTCCCACAAATGATCTATACCTTTTAAGGATATTTGCTATATAAATTTTTCCTTGTAAATATAATATAGGAACAGGGTTTTTCAAAGTTATACATAGGAAATGACATGGATAATTATATCCCTATCCCAGAAAAGGATAAAATGGAAGATTGGTTATTTTAACTTCCTCTTGGAGCACACACATTCATTTTGCTTTCCTTTTGCTTGTTTATTGTTGCTTTGTTTTGTGTGTATGTTTTGGGAGGGGACTGTTTCTGAATTTTATTTTTAGACAGGAGTCTCACTGTGGCTGTTCTGAAACTAAGCCTGCATCTTGCTTTTTAGCTAATGCAGAACAATTGTTTTCCCAATGTCCTTTCTAGTCACAGCATTTGTGGTCATATTTATTAAGAGACTCTTATTCCACTCTTAATTATAAGGTAGAGATATTTAATTGCTTTATATATAATGCCATCAATTTCTTCTGAATCTTATTATTTTTCAGAAAGATTTTGAATTTTTTTCAAATGATTAGATTTGTGATAATGAGTCTTTTACCTAACATACTATGCCATTCATTTGAGGGTTTCTGCTTTTTTCAGAAAAAAAATTGAGAGTAGCCGAACTTAGGATTTTGTTTATTTTTTACAGATGCTTCTCACAAGGCAGATGCTATACACAATGATGCTTCCTTTTTGTGAAACTTTTGGTGACACCATAGAAAAGAAAAATCAACATAAATGTTGATGAGATAACCCTATTTTGGGTTAGCCTTATTGTGAAGCATTATAAAACAGTTAATGAAAATGCCATAATTTTATATTTTATAATTTATATTTATAATTTATAAGGCATAATTAAGTTAAAATAGTACACTTTAGACCATATATTTTGTTTTATTTCATACACAGGAGAAATGGCAAAGAAACACACAAAATATCTTCACCACTATTTTTTCTTTTGTATCTGTGATGTACATATACTAGTTTATGTAGCAATGAATGGGAAAGAAAGAAATTTAACTGCAATTTTAAAAACTTGATATACAATATCATCTACCACTGAGCTGGATTTTTCAAACATCTTCACTGAAATTTTACCATTTGTGGAAGTATTTTTTTATTTTAATTTTATTCTTTACATGCATTACTTCCCAACCATAGTTTCCCATACCTCTTCTCCCAGTATGCCCTATTCCTTCTCCTCTATATCCACTCCTCCTTCATTGCCTTTAAGAATAAAAGAGGCCTCCCAAGGATATTAACAGAACACAAGAACATGGCATAATAAATTACAGTAAGACTAGGCACAAACCCTCATATCAAGACTGACAAGGCAACCTGTTAGGAAGATAAAGGTCCCAAGCATAGGCAAAAGAGTCAGACGTATCCCCATTGGCACTGTTAGGAGTCCCATAAGATCACCAACTATACAACCAGAACATACATGCAGAGGTCATAGATCAGAGCCATACAGGCTCCCTGGTTGTTGTTTCAATCTCTGTGAGTACCTATGAGCCTTGTTTACTTGATTTTGTGGGCCATGGTCTTGTGGTGTCCTCAAACCCTCAGGCTCCTAGGATCTTTCCTCCCTCTTCTTTTGCAGAGCTCCCTTGGCTTTCCCTAATATTTGATTGTGGGTCTTTGCATCTGCTCCTATCACTTGCTGGACTATGCCTCTCAGATAACAATTGGGCTAGGCATTCATTTATGATATGAGTATTGTAGAATATCATTAAGACATTTCATTGACTTTTTTCTTTTTTGCCAGTCATAGATGGTTCTATCCTGGATCTCTGAGCTGACCAGCCTCTGGGTCCTGGCCATCCACACGTTATGTATGGGCCTCAAGTTGGACCAATCATTGGTTGGTCATTCCCACTAGTTCTGCATTGCTATTACATCAGCATATCTTGCAAGCAGGACTTATTGTAGGTCAAAGATTTTGAGGCTAGGTTGATGTCCCAGTCCCACTGCTGGAAGCCTTTCCTGGCTATAGAAGATGGCAGGTTCAGGCTCCATATGCCCCATTACTAGGACACTTCACTATATTCCAGGGGGTTTCCACATCACCCTCATGTCCCTCATTTCCATTCATCTCTCCCAGTACTCTCTTTTTCCATGGCCCCTGCCCAAACCCACCTGTTCCTATCCCCCCCCCCCCCCCCCCCCCCCCGTCAACTTGTAAAACTTGTAAAACCTGTTCTATTTCCCCTTCCCAGAGAGATTCATGTGTGCCCTCTGGAGCCATTCTTGTTACTTAGCCTCTCTGGTTTTGTGGATTGTATCATGATTCTCTTTTACTTAGCAGCTAATGCCCACTTATAAATGAGTACATACTATGTTTGTCTTTCTGGTTCTGGGTTACCCAATTCAAGTTGATCTTTCCAGTTCCATCGATTTGCTTTCAAATTTCATGTTGTCATTGATTTTGACAGTTGAGTAATACTCCATTGTATCAATGTACCACATTTTCTTTATTCATCCTTCTGCTGAGGGGATCTAGGTTGTTTCTAGTTTCTGGCTATTATGAATAAAGTCACAATGAACATATTTGAGTAAGTGTCCTTGTGGTAGCATGGAGTGTTCACTGGGTATATGCCCAAGAGTGGTATAGCTGGGTCTTGAGGTAGATTAATTCCCAACTTTCAGAGGAACCTCCATATTGATTTCCATATTGACGTACAAGTTTGTACTCCTACCAGCAATGAAGGAGTGTTTGTGGAAGAATTTTCTATCAAGAGAGCTTACCAGGCTGAAAATTTGAGAAATGTGAAATAATAAAAGAGATTGCTGTGGAGTTTTCACAATAAAATTACAATTTCTCAGCCATACAGGGCAATTAAAAAGTGGCAAAAGATAATTTGATAGACAAGAGAAATAAAAGAGTATGTCAATAGCAGACAATAAACATTGGGTCAATTAATAAGTGATGATTGGTGACATTACATTGAAGGAACAAAAAAGCATAGATGGCTTTAAGAGTGTGTAGGAGGCCAGAGAATGAAAATGGACTCTTCAAGTTGTTGGGCTCTGAAGAAAAAAGAAAATAACATTAAATTTAATATGCAAAATTCAAGTAAGTTTTAATTTTTTTTCCTGAAATCAAAAAGCTTTGGTCACATTTATATGCTAAGTAGAGTGACTTAAGAAAGAGGAGAAGGTTGAAGAAAAAGAAAGAAAGTGCTTATAGGACACACAGGGAGAAATGAGGTCTGTTTTATATATGTTAAAATAAATTGACTTTAAATGACTTTAAAACTATGAAAACAAAGGCAATAATGATGTCCTAGGGAAGCTCCATTATCACATTGCACAATGTTTCCCATTCAGTTTTCTAGTTCAAGCATTTACAAACAAATACTGAGAACATATCCCAGGGGTGGCTCTGATTATATTTTCTATTTTGGATGTGATTTCATTTCTGAACAAGATTAATAGGATGTCTTGAATTTAAAATGCAGCTATTAATCTAGATAATTCATTTTTTCCTGTCTTTACCCACTACATTGCTGTCGGAAGCAATTCATCTTCACTTAACAGTGCTTATAGTGCATCTTCTCTATTTTGCTCATGGAGTAGGGCAATTATCTTGCTATGAGATACAAATTATTTCTCCAAGACACTGGCTTACTATGTTAAAACATTGACAGTCTTATTGTCCTCCAAGTCATCACCCAATGCACTACAATTTTTATGACATCTATAAGGTGATACTGTGTTAATTGTTCATACACACTGGGCACAATAAATAGTGGGAGTGGAAAATGAATATTAAAATGGTATTTTTACTTGCTTCTTTGGTATATTATTTTACTAGCAGATGCTATTGTCAGAAGTGTATGGCATTTCCCTACAGTGTGAAAAATGAACTTCTGTACCTTGAATTTCCTGTCACTAAGAATAAGATTAAAATATACCAAATGTCTTTTCATTTAGGGATCAATATGAAGTTTACACACAACTTTTTCTGTTTAGTTACTGGAAAATGGAAAAATAATTTTCTTCATGTGAGAATAAAAGTAAGAGTAATCTCTCAAGCTAATCAATAATGAGGCACATGATTCTCTACCCATTGGTCCTCATAATTTACAACTCCAGTTGTGCTTGAATATTTGTCAAAGTATGAGATAAGGCTATTCTGGTTTGAATGTTAGATATCCATCATCAGTCCATCTATTTGAATACTTGTTTCCTAGGTGAAGGCTCTGTATAAGAAAGCTGTGGAATATTTAGAAGAATGAGCTTCAGTGGGTGAAGTGGATCACTGGAGGAGAACCTTGAGTTTTCATAGCTTTGTTCCACTTCCTATTCTGTTACTTGTGGTTTGCCAGCATCCTGTACCTGTAACCATGTCTGTCTTGCCATTCCTTCCACATCACAATGAATTGTATCCCTCTGGAGCTGTAAGTCAGAATAAACCCTTTGTCCCAGGGTATTTATTCTATAAATGCAACAGGAAAAGAAACTAAGACAGAAATTCATACTGAGAAGTGTGTCTATTACTGTGATAAACTTGACTGTGTGTTGGGTGGTGGTAGCACACGCTTTTAATTCCAGCACTCAGGAGGTAGAGGCAGGCTATCCTAGTCTACACAGCAAGTTCCAGAGCAGCCAGGGCTACAGAGAGAAAACCTGTCTTAAAATCAAGTTTAAAACAACAAAAACCTTGACTGTGTGATTTTAGGCTTTGGGAGTTTTTTGTGGGATGAATGTGGAAGAATTTTTGAGTTGGGCCTAGAAAAGTCCTAGCATGCTAGGAGGAGAATGCAAGAAACTATTCTGGTGGGAGTTTGGAAGATTTGAAAGCAAAGGAAGGTGTGCATTGTAGATGTCTATCTCATGGAGTTTTAATAGGAAACTAATAGGAACTGGTTTAAGGACCATTCAGATAATCTGGCTGCATTCTGCCCATGTTCTGAAAACTTGCCTGAAGATGAATTAAAAGTAAAGAAGTGATGTAGTTGTTGAAGAAAATATCCATGTAGGACAATATTCAGTATGTATTAGTTAAGGTTCTTTAAAGGAAGAGAACTGATAGAATGAACAAACACAGATACACACACACACACATACATACACACACACACACACACACACACACACACACACTATTTACTAGTCTAACATACAGGATGCAGGCTGAGTAGTCCAGTAATGGCTGCTGTACTACTTTTTGTTTTATGTTGTTTGTCAGCTTAACACAAAGATGGGAAGAAGGAATCTTAATTGATGTGGTACCTCCACAAAATTGGCACTTTAGGAAGTTTGTATCATTTTCTTGATTAATGACAGATGTGGAAGGGCCCAAACTCATTGTGGGCAGTGTTACCCTTGCGCAAGTAGTCACGGATGGCATAAGAAAGCAGGATCAGCAAGCCATCCAGTAAGCAACATTGCTTCATGGTTTCTCTATCAACTCCTGCCTCTAGGTTCCCCACTTGAAATCCTGCCCTGGCTTCTCAGTGACAGATTGTGACCTGAGTTGTAAGCTGAAATAAACCTTTTTAGTCCTAAATTGCTTTTGGTAATGTTATGTCACAGCAATACAAAGTAACTAATATAGTTGCTTCAAAGAGGAAAGGTTAAGAATTTGGTAATTGCTTAGTCCATCAGGCTGGATGTCTCTTCACTCCTAATCTGGAACTGAAGGCCCGGAAAATTTCTGGTTGGTAGTCTTTAATCTTAGTTGGAACCAAGAAATTGGTTCTAATCAACAAAGGAATACTACAGCAACACAGCAACATAATAGGTCAACTTGGTGGTAACAGTGTGTTATGGTTCTTGGGGTATCCCACAAAGCAAAGATAGCCATTCACATATGCAATCAGCAATAGTATTGTTTATTTCAGCATGCTGGGGTCTGCCAGCCAGACAACAAAGTGGCTGTGACCTGGACCAGAACTTGTAGACTCCTTTTATATGCAGTGTGTGTGTGTTCTTGTAGACTCCTTTTATATGCAGTGTGTGTGTGTGTGTGTGTGTGTGTGTGTGTGTGTGTGTGTGTGTGTGTGTGTGTGTGTGTGTTTTGGCTGGGGATTAGTACAGAAACCTAAAATGAAACTAAACTGAAACCCAGGCCCAGTGGAGGCTGGGGCCAATAGAATCCTGGCTCTGAGCTACTGTGGCCTGTCAAGTGAGTGCATACTGGCAAAAAGCAAAGTTTCATTATTCCATGTTCTTTAATGTGACATACCACCAGAAGTTGTGGCCTCCCAGATTTAAAATAGGTCTTAGTTTATCGTGGAAGCTTCACCCCACCCACTGGCATCAATATACCCAAAGAGTCTGGGATGTTATGGTGGAATTCCCACCCAAGACCCCTCCCACACCTCCCTCCAAACCCTGCTTGCACATCAGAAAGGTTGCCAAATGATGACCCTCCTCCCCCCCCAGAGATGCTCAAACCACCCCCACAGGATATTTAAACTGTCACCCAGAGAAGAGACCCGTGGTTTTTCCTATTTCCCTTTTCTGTCTCCTCTCTGGGGGGCTGAAAGGCCACCCAGGAATGCTGTATCCATTAAATGTGGGCTTCAATAATCTGATCAATGAAATCCGTCACAGGAGTGCTAAGCAGCTCATGGTTTTTAGTAGACAGATGTTCTGAGGGTCTACAGTGCTGCCTGATGGGAACTCTATAAAGAGCAGCACTAGGGCCTCCCCAATAGTATTGCAGCTCTGAGGGGAAAAGTTTCCTCAAATGGAAATGTTGGAGTTCTGAAAGGAAAAAATCCCTGGCAGTTAGGAGCCAAGGAATACCACAAAGTCACACCACATAAAAAACAAAACAAAACAAAACAAAACCTCAGACAAAAGATTTATTGGGAAAGGCACAAGGGTGTAGCTGTCTATGCTTGGGAGAGGCCATAGAAAACTGAGTGGGAGGAAGGCTTTTATAGGGTTTTTTTGGAAGTGGAGTGTTCCAGGGTGGAGATATCCAGGGTGAGGATTGTGGGTTTTCAAGCTGAGACTGGTAGTATTAGGTTTCAAACCCATAACAAATGACTGAAGTGTCTTTTTTAACATATCAAAACAGTCAATGATCACCATGTTCTCCCTATATCCCTTAGTCCCTACCTGTTACAGGACTCACCTAGTTGGCATACTCTGCCCCCTACCCTCAATTCTCCAGCTCAGAGTCTGGGCTTCCCCTCCCTCATCTGCCCTTCTCTATATAATCAATCATTTTGGTTACCTGGTCCTTTTCATTCTACTCTCTTTTGTACCTCCTGGTGGCTGTATTTGGTCCCCTTCTTCCTCCTTTCTCTCCCCTTGTACTCACATGGATCAGTCTAGTCATGTCCACTCTGGACTCTCAGATGTCCGTCCCTGCCTCTGGCTATGTATGCTCTCCCTCATATCTATAATAAAAATTTGCCCTCCACCATACATAGGAGCTGTCATGTTCCATTCCTTTCCTTTTTATTTCTTTTATTTTTATTCATCTGAAGCCAAATCCTGGGACCAGGCATGTTCCTTTCCTTTTTATTCATTATTTTCATACAGGTAGGGTTTTTCAAAACCTGGAAGCGAGCTCGAACATTTTACCCTACAAAAAGTAGTAGTACAAAACTAATTTATCCCATCCAAGGGATAAACTATTTCCCCTCTCTAGTATGTGTTACATGAGTAACTTTTCATAAAGAAATGCAGCACACTAGAGAAGCACACCACACATAGCCACAGCCACACACACCAAAAAGGGAGCCTAAAACAGACTATAGTGATGGCACCAATGTACAATCTGGTGAACCAATGAGTTTTTACTGGAGTTACCAAGAGAAGCATGTGTAAAGACCAGAGCTAACTCAAAAGCAGCTGTATCAACAGGAACCTGACCTCTATTTAAGTGACCATTACCCCAAAACTGCAAAACTGTCTACAGCTTGCTGGCAGCTCCATAGTCAAAACATTTCTTCCTTTTGCAGCCTGGCTGAATAAAGTCTCCAACTACAGTGTTTACTCCATTTTATACTGCTGAGCAGAAGCCCTCAAGAATTTTCCAAGTTTCTTTTATCCCTAGACCTTTCTTTTACCTCCAGAGGCTCATGTGCCTCCACTTCCTTCCTGAAGCAAATGTTTCCATTTGGAGAGAAATGCCAAACAACAGCATGGTATCAGGTGACTCAGCATGGTGACTGGTTGGGGGGAGGGGAGGCTGGACTCTTGGCCTGATGATCAATTTGTCTGACTGGGATAACTCTTTAAATGATGAGATATTAATATGTAATGTCTTGTGTCTGTACCCCAAACCAGAGGTGGAACTTAAATTGCACTATTTTTAACTGGAGAAAAGTAATGCTGCCTCAATGGGCTCCAGACACCTCCATCTTCTTGTATGGGATGTCCTTTCCCTGGCCTTGGTCTTCAGGTCAAATAAGAGTCAGGATTTTTCTCTTGTAGCCCTGGTCTTGGTGTCAAGTTTGGGTCTTCTTGGCCCTTTTACCCTACAAGAGCTCCAACACATTCACAATTACTGAAAAATTTGGCTGAAAAACAGGCTCTACTTGTTAAGGAGAAATCGTGTACCCTGCAATAGAACAATAGTAAGAACAATGGCAAGACAACACCTACCAAATGCTGCAACCTGTGAAAATGCAAATTCTAATAAAAGGAGGTATCCTGGAATCAGAATGTTGAAGCTTTTCCTATTTCTGGAAAATAATAGAAATGTTTCCCAAGGGTAAGTACACAGAAGCTCATTCTACTGCAAGACATACAGGGCAGGCTCCATTCTAAAGTGACAACCTAACCTCCTAATATTCCCAAACAGTTCTACCTACTGGGGACCAAGTATTCAAACACGAGCCTATGGGAGACATTATCATTCAAATCAGGACGATAGCCTCGCCTAGATTCCTGGTTACTCTCTGCTTCCTTTACACACACACACACACACACACACACACACACACACACACACACACGCACGCACGCACGCACGCACGCGCACACACACACACACACACACACACACACACACACACACACACACACACACACATCAATTGATAAAACTTCCAGGGAACAAATGGAAGAAAGGTAGGCAACACATCAAGAGAGATATATGCCTATCTCTAACTTTAATAGCAAACTAATGTATGGAATTTTACAAAATAGGAGAGAAAGTCTGTAATCTCAGAGTGATTGACTTGATTCGGAGAGGTCTCCATTCTTACTCAGAAAACAAGTATATAGCAATACAGACCAATGGAAGCCATGGACTAAGGCAGACAGGCACAGAAAAATCCCATTGTAGTTTCAGTTGTGGAGATTTAAAATAGCATAAAAAGAGAGGAAACCAGACAGAAGGCATGCAAGAGCAGCACTGGAGAAGGAAGGAATGGTGCCAGGAAAATCCTTTGTACGTGGTATTTGCAAGAGCAGCTGCAGAATACCATTTTTAAAATATCTCTGCTGAGTCAGCTGTGTGATATTTACATTCCTCTGTTAAGAGAACACTTTCCTGACACTCAGAGAAAATATCCCAGAAGTAGACATTGTAATAAGAACAGCAGACTACTGCAAGGCTATGAGAAAGAACTTTTGAATCAGAAACTTGTATAATCAGCAAGGTTGAATATTGGTTGGAATCAGAATCTTCAGGAAAAATTAAAATGAAGATGTTCCAAGTGGGTACCAGACTTACAGGATGAATTCCACAGGAGTGAGGACAACATTTGTAACCCAGCCCATGAAACCAGGACATACCTTGCATAGTAAGGCCTTGTGGTGGTCTCAGCCCTACCCATTGATCTCTTAAAGCACTGCCAAGAATAGGAACAGCATTAAAATTCCAAATGACTTCAAGCTGTAAACATTAAAGGTGACATAAATACTTTTATTCCCATGTCTCTCCTCCTTCATATTTATTCCTTTAATTTCTAGAGTCAACTCAGCAGACTCACTGTCCTACAATGTTCTTGTCTTCTATTTATTTTTTCCCTTATTGATTCTTTAATTTTCTATTTTATGTTATAAAAGCCTTCCTAAAGAATACTGGTTAAAGCTGGACAAAGTAGCCCTACAGACTACAGCCAGGATTTCTGAATCTTCTTCGAATCCCCCATGACAGCGCCCCTTACAAGCAGGAAGTAGTTTGGAAAGAACGACACCCAAATTCCCAAATATTGTCTATAAATGTTTGTTTTCATTTAGTTGGACTTTGTTATATAAAATAAAATAAATTAATAATAAAAAAGAATACTGGTTAGTATTATTTGTAAGATCTCTGTGTTTCAGCCCTATGACTTGGGAGAGTTATGGTTTTCTAATTGTATTGATTTACTTCTGCCTTTTTTCTCCCATCTTTAGCCAAAATTGCCTTATCTATCTACCCTAGGTTATTGTAACTATTTTACCCTTTATGCCTCTGGTCTTTTTACTCATGTAGTAACAAATACATTAATGCATAAAACATTATCTGTACTTCCTTGGATTCTAAAATCATTGGTGCTTATAAGGCGATTGGCTTTTATATAACTATTATTGTGCCTTCATAGTAGGCCAGTGTTTTGATAGTGATTTTTTTTTAAAAAACAGCATTCTAATTTCAAGGGAATACAATTCATCGTGGTGCCCTGACCACCAATCTAGTAGAGTAAAACAATATCTAAAGGAGGGCCTTCTTGAACATTTCAAAATATTCTTCTAAAAAATAAGAATAATTGAAAAATCAAAGTAAAAAAATTAGTTCAATGTTTTCACTGTATTTTTTCATGTCCCAATGCAAAATACAAGAATCATGCTTTTAAAAATTCAAGTCAACAGGACCTCCAAAAATTATTAATGTCATGGTAATGTCCTCCAACGAGACTGAGATTAAATACCAAACAAATAATTCAGAAGAATTATTGTAAATTTAAAAAAAATCCTAAGAAAACACAAATTAATTATTGAATTCAAGAAGGGAGTCAATGTGGGATATGGAAAAGAAGTCAATAAGAGAAAACACTGAAGGAAAACTAGACTGCAATACTATAAAATAAAATACAACTTGAAAAAGACAGCTTTACCAATTGAACGGTTCAAGGATATGGGGCACAGGGGTCTCTGAGACCACCACATCCAGCAGAGTAACAATTCACGGGAGGCAAGAAGGTAATTCAGCTCAAAATGATTTGATAACCAGTGTAGGTTCAAACTTCAGGAATTTAACTCTAAGTAGCTTATTTTTTGGCATATTTAAGCACAGCTCAACTTGATGAAAATTTTTCCTGTTGATAATTAACTCAATAGTATGTGTACAATAAAGCTTCAGACATGACTCCTAACACCTCGGAGCACATGAGTGGAGTAATCAGGCACCACCATTAAGAACCTCCATCCACAAGGCTCTGCCCACAGAACACACTAATGGCCACAACAGCTGGACCCAGTCCCTTAAGACACAGGTGGCTAAGTTCTACCATACAGAATCAAAATCCTAAGGTCAGTATTTGAAATCCCACCAATCTCTGGGCTTGCCCCAAACTCAAGACTTGAAATCTCACCAATTCTCACTGTAGAAGAATTCTGCCTCCAGAAACCATATATAAGCCTGTCTCCCATTCAGTTCTCTACTGCTTCTCTCTGGAAGAACAGAGACAGTTACTCTCTTGTGTCTTTCCAAGTGAAACTCTTGTGTGAGGTGTGTTGTATGGTGTGACTTTGTGGTATTCCTTGGCTACTGATTGCCAGCCAGCATAACTTTCCCTTCAGAGCTATAATACAATGACTACATCAAAACTCTTTGTAAAATACTTGTGGCTTCTTCCTTAAAGATAGGTTTTATAGATTCACAAGATATCAAGGGCCTGGAGGATATGGTCGTGGCCACAGAAATAGTGCAAAGGTCATTCCACAGGTTATTAACCACATTTGCTACTAGACTTCTGGGCATCCCTTCCTTTCCATGAACAAAACCAGGTGTAGCATTCCAGATTCGCCTAGGGCTTATCTGTGAGTACAGGGACCTCTGTGCCTCCCACATTTGGGACTTGGATCAGAAGAGTGGGGATTGAATAAATATGAGGTGGAGGTGGTGGAAAATTCTTACAATGAAAACTTTAACATATGAAATAATGTATTGTTCTTTGGTGAACGATGTACACTATGAAAAGATTAAATTTAAGAATCATGAACGATGGAGAAACCCACAGAAACAGCTGACCTGAATAAGGGGGAGTTCATGGACCCCAGACTGATAGCTGGGAAACCAGCACAGGATTGACACAGACCACCTGAATGTGGGTGTTAGTGAGGAGTCTGGGCAGTCTATGCAGCCTCTGACAGTAGAACTGGGATGTATCCCTGGTGTATGAAAGGACTTTGGGAGAACATTCCCCATGGAGGGATGCTCCCTTAGCCTAGACACATGGGGGAGGGCCTAGGCTCTGCTCCAAATGATATGACAGACTTTGAAGATGCCCCATGGAAGGCCTCACCTTCCCTGGCAAGCAGATAGGGGATGAGATGGAGGTTGGGGGAGGGAGGGAAGGAGGGAAGGCTGCAGGAACTGGTATTGACATGTAAAACAAGCTTGTTGCAAATTTAAATAATAAAAAAGAATCATTCACACAAGAAATAAAGACTCTATGGTTGTTTTCTCGAGAATGGTCCCCTGGGTCCGCTCTTCAAATATATGGTTTCCAGTTAATAGAGCCCTATATAGAGAATTAGAAAGTATGGTCTTGCTGGAGAAGTATGTCACTGGGGCCAGGCTTTGAGGTTTCAGATGCCAGTGAAGTTTCTTTCTGTTTCTGGTTCTCAGTTGCTGTTCCAGCCACTACATCTATCTGCTAGTACATTCTTGAACCATGACAGTAATGGCCTCTTATCCCCTTGGAATCATATGTCCAAAATAAACCTTTTCTTCTGTAATTTGCCTGGGTCTTGGTATTTTATCACAACAATAGAAAATGAACCAATAAAGAATCTTATTCTAAAGGAAGGAAAAACATTTCCAATATCATCATAGCAGAATATTTCCCAAAATATTTAAAAATAAAAGCATGGCAGAATATTGCTCAAAATCAGCCAAAGAGATTCATTGAGGATGCATGCCCAGGTTGGATTCTTTGGTTAAATTTATATAAGCTATAGTTGTTTGGGAAGAGGAAGCTTAATTGAGAAAATACCCACTTTAAACTGCCTGAAGGAAAGTCTGTAGAACATTATCTGGATGGGAGAGGGAATGGGTGGTGAAACCCCCTTGGAAGGTGGTCCTAACTTGTATGAGAAAACAGGCTGCATCAGCAGATGGGAACAAATACAGAGATACACAGCCAGACATCAAGCAAAAAGTAAAACACCTTGGAACACTCAGCTATAAACAGGATGTCTCTCCATCAAATCCCTCCCCTCAGGGCTTGGGGAACGCAGTGAAAGTGGAGGCAGAAAGAGTGTAAGAGCCAGAGGGGGTTGGAGGACATCAGGAGAATAAGGTCCTCTGAGTCAAGAGGACCCATACACATATGAACTCACAGAGGCAAAGGCAGCATGCACAGCGCCTGCATAGGTCTATACCAGATGGGGTCCTAGAGCTTAAAGAAGTGGACGCAGATTTTGATGATCCTTCCTGGAAGGCTTCACCTTCCCTGGGTAGTGGGTGGGGAATGGGGAGGGTTGGAGGGTGTATGGGAAGATGGAAGGGAGAGGGAACTGGGAACAATATTTAAAATAAGAAAAATTAAAACAAAACAAAACAAAAAGAGAAGTGGACACATGTCAGAACACAAACCATGACTGGACCAACACCTGGGGAGCCTCCAAGGAACTTAAATAGGCCATCTGCATGTGAATGACAATTGTGTGACTTGGTCAATTTGTGGGGCTCCTGGCAGTGGGACCAGAATCTATCCCTGGTGTCTGAGCTGGCTTTTTGGTGCCTGTTCCCTATAGTGGAATGACTTTCTAGGCCTTGATGTGGGGGTGAGGTAGGGTGGGGTGGGGTATCTAGGTCCTGCCAGTCTTTGTTGACTCTCCATGGAAGGTATTGCCTTTTCTGAGGAGTTAATGAGAGAGGGGAAACTGGTTGATATGTAAAAGGAATGGAAAACTTTAAAAAAGAACACAGTTCATTAATAAAGCTGTGGGAGAAGAGCTTTGTGAGAAAACTCCTAGTAACCAAAAGTCTTATATAATCTTTGTTCTTCTGTAATGGGTTGGTCTTGGAATGCACTTTTGTGTCCCTCTCAAGAGTACTAATAGGAGTGGTTTGCTTTAGATTACACATTGCTTCTTTATTCTGTTATTCAAAGATGTGTCCAGCTATAGTTGTCCTTGTGGCTGTATACAGCCTACACTCAGCAAACACACTGCTTATTTTATCTTGCTTAACCCTAAGAAAATAAATTGTCAGATGCCCTGAATAAAGATGGCTATTCATGTGACTTTAGTCCACCTTATGTGTAGACTCCAGTCTTCCAGGTTGATGCCACCACCTACAGCAGCAGCAATTGAAACATGCCTACATCCCTCATCTAGAAACACATGTAAACTCACAGAGACTGAGGTAGCATGCACAGGTCTTCACAAGATTTGGTCCTACAGCTGAAAGAAGTGAATACAGAATCTCATCATTCACGAAGAAGTTATCTCCAATTGATAACTTGCCACTTGCAAACGAAAATTTAGTTTTCTCCATGGGAATCTCACTAGGGAAACAAACTACTCTTATGGGTAGGCTGCATGCCCAGCCTCAGCAGTAGATGACCAACAGAAAACAAACTTTGGAGGTCCCTTGTCCCAAAATACATCAGAGCATTTCCTCCTCCTCTCCCTCTTCCCCCTTCTTCTTCCTCTTCTTCTTCTTTAAATTATCTTGACAAGCCATTAGTCACATTCCAGGTCCAAGACAGCAAAGGATAGAGACAGCTTCCCTCAGGCCCCTTGTTCTTGTGGGGAGGGCACAATCATCTACAAGCCTCTGGTGCTAGGTGTTTGGGCATTTTCATGGTGAGTAAGTACAGGGTTTGAGTCAGAATGAGGCAGAAAGTTTTATGTACTGGGGAGAGAGGAGGGCATGTATAGGTAAGGATGTTGAGGAATAGCTGATATAGATGGCCTGCTTGCCACCCAGGTCTGTGTTGATGTCTGGGCCTCTGCTGCTGCCAAGGGCTAGGTCTTTGTATGTGACCCTGTTACAGGTGGAGATCTGTATTGATATCTGTGGTGGTCTGTGTTGATTTACATGGCTTTTGCTACCACCAATGGCCCTATGAACACCCAGGGTCTGGGCCACCCCCTGTGACAAGGTCTATGTCTGACCAATGTGCCCCTATAGGGACCATGCTGATCTAAGAGGCCCGCACTGCCACCTGGGATGATGGATCCATGCTGATCCTGGTGGCCTGAGCTGCTACCTGGGACTGCTGCTGGGGTCAAGGCTGATTTCTTGGCCCTGCTGTAGCCAGGCTCCGAATTGACATCCATGGTTCCTTTTGCCACCAAGGGCTGAACAGAGTCCTGGAGTGCCATGAAAGACCATGGTATCTTCTGGACCTGAATTGTGGCCAAGTGTCATGTCTGGGTTCATGACCCTACTACAGGACAGGATTTGTGTTGTATGTGGTTCAGGTTACCATAGATGGCCAAGCAGACACCTGGGGTCTAGGCTGCCACCTGCAGTCATGTTTACTTTTGAGGGACACTCCACCACTGGGGCCATGCTGATGTGGACAATCTGCAATGCCAGATAAGGCCATGATGTCATCCTGGCCTGGGCTGCTGCTGAGGACCACCAGGTCTGGGTCTGTGGTCCTATTGCAGCCTGAGTCTATATGTGGATGTGTGTGACCTGTACTGCCACCAAAGGCCACATGGAGGCCAAGGATCTGGATTGTTACCTGTGGCCATGTTAGTGTCAGAGGGCTGCACCACTGCTAGGTCCAAATAGACATGAGTGACATTCTCTGCCACCTGGGGCCAGGGCATTGTATAAGTATGTGGCTCTATTATTGATGTCTGAAGTTCCTATTGCCATTCATGCTCATTTGGATTCCTGGGATCTGAGCCACCACTTTGGTCCAGGTGTGTGTACAGGGCCATGCTGTCACTGGGTCCATGCAGGTCTGAGTAATTTGTGCTACCAACCTGGGCCATGGTGGCATCTTGGCCAGGCTGCTGCCAAGGACCACATCTGGGTCAATGGTTTAACTGCATCTGGGGTCTGGGTGTATATTCATGGCCTGTATTGCCAGCAAGGGCCATGTGGAAAGCAGGAGTCTAAGCCACCACCTAGGACCATATTAGTACTCATGAACTGAGCCTCTGCAGGGCCATACAGATCAGAATGGCCTGTGCTGCCACTGAGGGTCATGATGTTGCCCTGGCCTGGTTTGCTGCTGGAGGCCTTGTTTTCGAGTCCACGGTTGTGCTGCAGCTGCCATCTGTGGTAAGTTTGAAGGTTCCATTTGCCATTGAAAACAGTGAGGATAGGGCTGCAAAGAGTTGGCCCTGCCCCTTACTGGCTACACCACTAAGATGATCTGAACCCGTCCCTCGCTAACTACATCATTCAGGAGAATGGGTCCTACACCTCAACCAGTAGGCTCTGGTGGCTTGAGTGCAAGTAAGCCAGCCCTGGAGGCAAGCGAGTGGGAGAGCTAGCCCCACTGTCTGTCATGTGGTGGTGTGGGTGAAGGAGAGATACACCTCTTGTCCCTTGCCCCTCATCCCTTGCCATCTGTGGCAAGAAGGAAAAGCTGGTCCTTGGGTCACAAATGTCAGGGAGAGCTGAACTTGTCCCTCTCTGGCTGCAGAATTTGGAAAAGGGGCCCTGCCCCTCACTCGGGAATCACATTAGAGCTGAGCCTGTTGACAGGGATGCACAGATATGACCCAGTGAAGTGCAGGGGAGATCAGCCCCACCCCTCATCTGCTATGTGGCAGAGTTGTGGAGGGAGAGAAGACCTCCCCCACTTCCCACTGCTAGCCATCTTCTATAGGGAGAGGGAGAATGGGCACTATACTTCACTTGGGTAGTACAGTAGAGCTGATCCTTGGAGAGGACAAATGTGAGCTGGCACAGGTGTGAGAGCAGGAAAGCTGACTTCTCCATTGTAAGCCATGTGGAAAGATGTCCTCCTCCCTCAGACCTTGTCACCTATGCCAGGCAGGAGATCTGGCCTCAGGAGAAAGACTGGTCCTGTCCCTCAACAGCTGCAGCACTCAGGAAAGCAAGCCCTGCACCTCACCTGGGAAAAACAATAGAGCTGGCCCTGGGGGATGTGAGTATGGGAGAGCCAGACCTGAGAGTACATAAGCAGGAGAACTGGCCCTGCTTCTTGCTTTAGGCTTCATTGGAAGAGATAGCTGGGCCAGTGCTAGAGAGCTCACCCTGGTGACGAAAAGCTGGTGGGCTAACAAAGTCAGCTACCATCCAGTCCCAGAACCAGGGCTATGAGTTAGCACATGCCCAAATTCACCTCATTTGTGAACTGCTGGAGCGTGTGTTGGGGGTGAATTTACAGATTCTAAACTGCAGGATCCCCATGATACAGGACAACAACATGACATCTAGGAGGCGCCCCAAGCCAGAGGCCTCAAGCCAAACCAATGATTCATTGCAAAGAACATGTACAATAAAGATGAATGGACTAAGGGGTGTGACTCACTCCCTACTGTGTGACTCACTGGAACATGCTGCAGCTTCCACACCAACATTTTCTTTATTTATTTCTTTTGTTGTTTTTAAGTTATACTTTTAAACTGTGGATTTTTTGGGGAGGAGTCATAAGGCAAAGAGGGTAGAGGTGAGGGGATAGGGAGATGAGTGGAACTGGGGTACATGATGTAAAATCCACAAAGAATCAACAATAAGTTTTTTTTTTTTAAAGTTCTGTAAAAGGTACCATTGAACTATAAATTTAGTCAAAGGCTATTTTACTGTGGTACTTGAAACAACACATTTGTGGTTGTCTTCAGGTTGTTTGTCATTAGAGAAACCTTCTTTTGGGGGTTTTATGAGAATTAAGTTACATGATAAAAATGATCTTATTTTTATTTTATGTATGTACATTTTTCTTCTCTCTTTTTACCTTACAGGTTCTTTGTGTGTGTGTGTGTGTGTGTGTGTGTGTGTGTGTGTGTGTGTGTGTGTGTGTGTGTATGGCTTCCAGTTTGGCGTTTGTATCGGACTCTTATGTGCGTGAATAGGCGGCTGTCTGTTTCTTTTGCTTTCACTTGAGCTCTTTTTTTCTGTTTCCTTTGCCCAATTCTGATATTCTGATTTCCTTTTTCTTTTTTATTTAATGGATTTTTCACATCCTGCATCTTGATAATATCCTTTGCATTTGCTCTCTGCTACTGTGCTACTCCTCAAAATAAAATAAAAAATAAGAGAGGACAAATTAAAAATCATGTCATGGAAGCTGTAATGTAACATAGTGAGTCACACAGTAAACCCTTTAGCCCTTACATCTTTACTTGCAAGTGTTCATTGCAATGAGTCATTGGTCTGGTTTGATGACTCAGATTCCTGCTACACTATTGATTTTGGGCCCTCAGTGCAGATCTTCCTGGACATCCTCTTCTTGTCCTGTGTTGTGGAGACCTAGCAGCTTTGGATCTGTGGGTCAGGTCCCTTCACCTGCTGCAGAAGATCGTAGAAGGGGTGGGTGTTGGGGCGATCCAAGTCATAACCGTGATTCGGTGCCTGGGCAGCTGCAATGTTGGTCAACCTGCCAGTTGTTCCCTGTCCTCACCATCAGGTGAGCTCTCCAGCCCTGCCCCAGCTAATGCACCCCTTGCAGCAATGAGTGAGGGGTGGAGCCAGTTCTCCTGCTTTCATACTCTCTGTGTCAGCTCACCCACACCTATACCATCAGGGCCAGCTCTACTGTGTTGCCCAGGCGAGTAGCAGTGACCATGATACACTGATTTTTGTTTTCTCTTAGTATATTTTATAATTATCCCTTAGTTTTTATTCCTAATAACAGACAAAAATGGAGTGGATCTGAAGGGAGTGAGAGAGGAACAGTTGTGAAGGATAGCTCACCACAGGTGACCACTCAGACCCAGTTTATAGCCAACTGAAAGTCTTTATTCAAGCCAGACCACACTCAAGTGTTTAGGGACCTACATGAAGCTCCTCATGTCCAGAACATGGGGTTTTAAAAGGCAGAAACCATGGCCTGGTATCTTGCTAGGCAGACACAAGGGTTCTCCATCAAGGAGATCAAATTCAAGTTAACTTGAAATGGCCTCAGCAAGAATATAAGATGGGGGAACATTTTCATTTTCTCGCCCTGTCATACTGGGAATAGAGGGAGGGAAACCATAATTAGGATATAGTATGTAAGAAAAAAATGTATTTCTAATAAAAGCAAAAAAAAAAAAAAGAAAAGAAAAGAAAGTAAGTAAGTAATCAAGTAAGCAGATAGAGCAAGGCAGTGAGTAACTTTCCTCCATGAACTCTGCTTCAGTTCCCACCTCACTGCACTCAGTCCTGACCTCCCTCAGTGATCAGTGTGACCTGGAAGTTGTAAAATGAAATAAATCCTTTCCTTTCCAAGCTCATTTTGGTCATGGTGTTTTTATTTCAGCAATAGAAACCCCAAATAACATAGAAATTGGTATCAGGTTTGTGGGATATTTCTGTGACAGACCTGATCACATTTTGGGAAAATTGTAGTTGAAGTTTGGAATTTTGAAGTAGAAAAGCCATTGGATGTTCAGAGCTTAATAAGATATTGTTAGGGCATTTAGAGGAAATTGCTAAGAAGAGTATAGATAAATGGAGCCCTGGCTTGAGAAGTTTCAGAGGGATGTTTTAAAAACTCCATTAAAGATTCAATCAGGGCCATTTGATACTTTGAATTAAAAATTGGTGGTTCCAGTCAGCTGGGGCTAAAGAATCATCTGGTGATTAACCACTAGAAGTGAAACCTTTACTGGGATAATTGAGACCACTATCACTGAGGTAAAATCTGAGTACATTTCCTCAGGGTCAGTATACAGGAGCTGTGCTCCAAGGATGTATCTCATACTGGCAGCTAGACTTGGGACTGGGAAGACGACATCCAGGTAGTACTGGTTTTGAAGGCATGAAGGGGTCACAGAGAGCATCTGAGGCCTGGCACTGTGAGAGGCCAGGAGAGGCCATTAGTGGAGGTGCAGCCTCAGTTTCAATATAAGCTGCAGGGATTGACATGTTCATGGAGAGAGGTTGAGGCTTGACACCACATAGCAAGGTCAGAGTCCTTAAAGTGATCCTAGGAAAGGTTATTTGGGCTGGTGCAGCCAGTAAAAGCAAGGACCTCAGAATGGAAATACCATGCCGTAGGACAATCACTAATGACAGAAGCTATGGAGTGGAGCTTGCCTGAGTCTGACACTAAGGAAGATCTTGAAAAAAATGAAGACTTTTGGATGAGGCATGAAGACCCTGAGTGCATCTCAAATGTCTGATACTTAGCTTCTTACACCGTTTTACTTAGGCTTTATTTTGATCTGATTATGTGTATTCTGGCTCTTCCTTTTTGAAATAAGTATATAATTTCTGCTTTAGTTTTCATAAGTGCACTGTTCAGAGACTTTGGAATTTCACAGGGTTTCTGGACATCTTAGAGAAACTTTTGGACTTTTTAGAGAGGCTTTTGAACTTTGAAGAGACTGGATATTTTAAAGAGACTGAAATTTTAAAGTGTTCAGACTTTTAAGTATGGTGGTACTTTAAGATTATTTATATTGTGACTTTGATATTAATATAAGATCTTGATGATGCACAAGAAAAGAAAAGCAATGGTTTAACAGCAGTTTGTGTGTCAAGTCGACAAGAGGGTCAGTTATCCCAGTTGGTTTTCGTTGTTAACTTGATACAAGCTAGAGTCATTTAATAACAGGAAACCTCAATTGAGAATATGCATCCATCTGATTGGCCTGTGGGTTTTCTGGATGAATGATGTGGAAGTGGCCCCAGGACACTATGGGTAGTGTCATCCCTTGGCAGGTGGTCCTGAATTTTACTAGAAGGCAGGCTGAGCAAATCAGGAGGAACAAGCTAGTAATCAGAATTCTTCCATTGTCTCTGTTTCAGTTCTTGCCTATAGGTTTTTGCCTTGAGTTCCTACCTTTCTTCAATGAGAGACTGTTGACAGAAGTTTCTGTTCCACCAGATCCTATAGTTGTTCAGTAGTAAATAAACACAAAGAGGCTTATATTAATGATAAACTGTTTGGCTTATGGCTCAGGCTTTTTATTGACTAGCTCTCTCAATTATTAACCTATTTCTATTAATCCATATATCTCCATGTGGTCTTAGCTTATCGCTGATACCTGGTTCTGTTTTTTCCTCAGCAGCTACATTCTCTCTCTCTCTCTCTCTCTCTCTCTCTCTCTCTCTCTCTCTCTCTCTCTCTTTGTCTCTCTCTCCTAAGTCTCTGCATTCCTTTCCCCAGAATTCTCCTAGTCTGGTAGGCTTGCCTATATACTTCCTGCCTGGCTACATCCTGCCTGTTAATTTGGAACTAAAAGTCCATGGAACTGGGTGGTAAAGAAACTTCCATCTACAATCACATTCCCTCATATTTTCATCCCCCATCCCCTCCCCTCTATGACTCACTCTCACCCCCAGTTTACCCAAGAGATCCCATCTAATTCACCTTCTGAGGGTAATCCATCAGGGAAATGCAAAGCAAAACAACTGTGAGATACCATCTTACACTTGTCAGAATGGCTAAAATCAAAAACACCAAAGACAGTTTATGCTGGAGAGGATGTGGAGAAAGGGCAACTCTCCTCCACTTTTGGTGGGAGTGCAAACTCATATAGCCACTTTGGAAATCAGTATGGTGATTTCTCAGAAAATTAGGAATCTACCTCAATGGTACTACTCAAAGGATGCTTAATCATACTATAAGAACATTTCCTCAACAATGTTCATAACAGCAATAATAACTATAAACTGGAAAAAACCTAGATGCCCCTCAACTGAAGAATGTATAATGAAAATGTGGTACATTTACACAATGGAGTATTATTACTCAGCTATAAGAAACAATGGTATCATGAAATTTGCAGGCAAATGAATGGAATTAGAAAATACCACCCTGAGTGAGGCAACCCAGGCTCAGAAATGTAGACACAGTATGCACTCACTCATAAGTAGATATTATATGTAAAGCAAAGGATAACCAGACTTCGATCCATGGCTCTAGAAAAGCTAGGTAACAAGGAAGGCCCCAAGGGGAATGCATAGATTGCCCCCAGAAAGGGAATTCTAGCAAAATTTTAAAGATGAACTAACACTAATGTCCTGAAAAGCAGTCCGTAAAATAAGACAGAACACTACCAAGCTCGTTTGAAAGTGTAACACGAAAAATAAAAGATCCAGAGACTGATAATGGAGTTTAAGCTTCAAGCTAAAGATCCTAAAAACAAAGCACCCAAGCCACAAGCTCTTACCTCTACCTCAAGCTGAAAGGGCTGATTCTGTCTCCCTGAGGTCTCACTAAGCCCCAGACTGCTGCCTCTCCTCAACATGGCTGGAAAATTAAAGCCTTCCTATCCTCAATGTGGCTGGAGAATGAATGTCAGCTCTGAGACCCTGTTCCTGTCTTAAATACCTCTCTCAAATCCTGGAATTAAAGGCATGAGCTCTGTTACTCCTTTAGACTGATTCAATCTCATGTAGCCCTGGGGGGCCTTGATCTCAGAGAGAACCATTTGTCTTCGTCTCCTGAGACCTGGGATTAAAGATGTGTGCCACCAGTGCCTGACTTCAATGGCTAACTAGTATGACTGCTTTGCTATTTTGATCTCCAGTGGCTTAAGAAATCATAAACAAAGTATCACCACAAGAAAGAGCCAGTAGTACTTTGATACCAAAACTAGGTGAACCCTCATAATGTTCATACATGCACGTGCGCACATGTGCACACATGTCTTTCACCTAGTTCTATAAAGACAATTTAAAATTTTGTATCCTACTTGCAAGCGCGCGCGCGCGCGCGCACACACACACACACACACACACACACACACACACACAGAGAGAAGGAAGGTGTAGGGCACATGAGCCAGTCCTGAGTTGTTTACAAAAAAAGATGATTGGTTGACTAGATCTAACCAGATGAGATCACAGCATGAACAGCTCATTATCACTAGGTAAAGCATAAGGGTGCCTAGGCGCATGATAGACTGACCTTCAAAACCATTGGATGGCTGTTTTCCCACTCCGCAATTTTGTTTTGTTTTTTCTTTAAAAGATGCCTACTATGGGACAATAAGTGAGTTCCTGCTTGACTAGACTCACTACTTCGTCTGTCTCCAGGAATCTTGGAGGCTGGGAAAAGGGAGAGCAGAACACTTACCTTTCCTCAGACCCAGCTCAGCTTTTCGTGGCTGGGCTAAGACCCCTGCCAAAGGTAGTGGGAGAAGGAGGGAGAAAGAATTATATATCAGTCTCTCTGATGAAGACATAAAGAATTTTTAATAAATTTTTCACAAAGTGCATGTAAACATATATCAAAAAGATCATTAACCATAATCGAGTTGACTATATCCATGTGGTATATATGATTTAATGTATGTATGATGTGGGATAATGTTCTTATTCATTATAAAGATTTGTCATTCATATTTGTTTAATAAAATGCTGATTGGCCACTAACCAGACAGAAAGTATATGTGGAGCTACTAGCCTAGGAGAATTCCGGTAAGAAGAAAAGCAGAGAAGCAGTCATCAGCCAAACACAGAGGAAACAAGATGAGAATACCTTACTACTAAGAAAAGGTACCAAGCCATGTGACTAAACATAATAAGAATTATGGGTTAATTTAAGTTGTAAGAGTTTGTTTGTAATAAACCTGAGAAATAGGCCAAATAGTTTATTTGGAACTAAATGGCTGCAGGAACAGGCAGAACAGAAGCTTCCATCTACATATGTAAATCAGTAAATATAATCTATCATACAACTGGAATCACATTACATGACCATCTCAATAGGTGTAGAGAATGTTTTTGACAAGTTCCAGCTTCCCTTCAAAGATAAAACCCCAAAAAAACTAGAAGTAGAAGAAACATGTCAACATAATAAAGACAACATGTGACAAATCTAGCAATAGTCTAAATGATAATTTCAAAGCATTTTCACTAAAATCAGGTGGGAAACCAGGAACAATACCTTTTCTTCAATGTTGTTCAACATAGTACTTAAATCTTTAGTGGTAAGACAAGAAAAAAAAGGATATAAATAGGAAGGAATTAATTCAAAGCATTCTTATTTTCAGAGGATATGATTTTACACACAAGAGACTTAACTATTCTACAAGAAAACTCTCAGGAGTGATCATTTCATCAAAGTGGCAGGATACAAAGTTATTATACAAAACCCGGTAGTCTTCTTATATACCAACAATGAATGTGTTACATGAGACAGTGTGTAACTTGCTTCTCTTGTGGGACTCCTAACAGTAGGAGCAGGAATTGTTCCTAGTGCTTCTGCCGGGCCTCATACTGGGTTGCCTTTCCTAGCCTTAATACAAAGATAAGTTCTAGTCTCATTCCAAGTTGATGTGCCATGTTTTGTTGACACCCACAGGAGGCATGTCCCTTTCTGAACAGAAACAGAGGGGGAGAGGATTGAGAAGGGGCAGAGGAGAGGTGGGGAGAGGGACTAGGAGGAGAGTAGGAGGAGGCCGTGGTCAGGATGTAAAATAAATAAATAAAATTTAAAAATTCATTCAGGGAACCAGTCCCTTTCACAATTACATTAAAAACAAATATTTTTGAATAAACCTAACCAAAGAAGTAACTGTAAAATAGGAGAATTACCAGATTAATTGGCCTAGTGTGAGTAGTCAAGATATGAGTAATGCGCTTGGCTTCTCTGTTACAGAGTGGCCTGTAACAGGAATGTGTGAGTAGGATGGGGAAAGCATCCATGGGGCCTTAGGAAATTTTTGTCTCATGGTGAGAATAAGGAAAGGACCGTATCTCCAAGGGTAAAGGTATGGATACATAAACAGGAGATAGTTAACTAACCAAGTGTCGAGATAGTTAAAGTCAGCTTCTCATTAGCAAAGGATGATCTAGAAATGTGAAAAAGGAGAAAATAAACATGAACAATATAGGTCTTAATAAGGACGGGAGGTACTGTTGTAAATTGTGTGTGTGTGTGTGTGTGCGTGTGCGCTTGCAAGTAGGATACAAAATTTTAAATTGTCTTTATAGAACTAGGTGAAAGACAAAAATTGGGATAAAAGATAACAAATCTTATTCTTATAGGGTAAAAAAAAAAAAAAACAAAACAAAAAGGCCATTGATGTATGTTTCTTGGAGACAACAGTGAACTCTTACCTTAAAAAATTAACATTTATTATATTTTATGTGTAATGCTGTTCTGTTTTCCTGCTTATGCATGCAATACTCATAAAGGCCAGAAAGGATATGAGATAGATAGTTGTCAGCCATCAGATGGCTTCCGAGAAGTGAACCTGAGCCAGGATCCTCTGGAAGAATAGTTAATGTTCTTAACAGTTGAGACATCTTTGCAGCCCTCAACTGTTGATAATTGTCTATTATTGTCAGTCTGTCCTTCCAGACATATGGGATTTCTCACTTCATGAAGGAGTCTCTGCATCTTTAGCAGACGATTCATCCACAAGTCCACCCCTTGCCATACTATATCCTCTGTCTTTGAATGAGGGATTTAATCCTTTATTGTCTTCCAAACTGGCAGTAACCTGCCTTTAAGAAGGTGCCAGGTAAGACAATACTCACTGATGTTCAAGGCCCACAGTGGCCTTTAAATCTGTAATCAGACTCAAATATGTTTCTACAGGGCAGATAGAAAGTGTAATTCATGAAGAGTTACACTATAAACACTGACGAGTTTGCCAATTCATTCAAGCAGAAGTATAGAGAATATGTGAATATCTGAGGGAATGAATTTTAAGGGTGTGAGATAATGGTGAAAGGTACATAAAACTGGTCAGTTTGAGTTTACTGATAAGGGTTTGTTTAAATGGTTGGTTGAAGCATTTGTCAAAAGGTGTGGGAGATGCCTGATATCCTTGAGCTTACTGTTCAGGAAGGGATTTGTTTTGAGACAAGATTTCTCTGTGTAGATCTGTCAGTTGCCCTGGAACTCGCTCTGTAGACCAGGCTGGCCTCAAACGCACAGAAATCCACCTGCCTCTGCCTCCTGAGTGCAGGTATTAAAGGCATACACCACCACTGCCCAAAGATGAGGCGATTTTTTTAAGACTCAGGGAAATTGCAATGCTAGAGTGAGTATGCTAATAGGAAGACCCAGAAAACATGCCCTTCACTAATCCTAGAAGACACAAAATGAAGAGGGGGTGCCTGCTCATTTGAAGAGTTTTTTGTCACTCATTTCTTTGTATCAGACATTAGGGTTGAAGATTCTGATGCTCAGTTGGATGAATTAAATGCAGTGGGTTTGACTGGGCCCCAAGGTTGCAGGGGCCAGGTAGCAGCATTGAATCGTCAAAGGCAAGGTAATCACAGTTATCTTAACAGGCAGCATAGACAAAGCAATGTCCATAATGGCCAAACCCATAATAAGGAAAAGTGAATTTTATGGTGACATGAGTTGTAAGGACCTTTGATACTAATTAATAAGTAATAGTGTTTCCTGGCATGAAATAGATAAGATTACTATGTTTTTATTTGATCTGTATAAGCAGAAACATTCTCAAAGAAAAGTAAGGCTATACTGGATGGTGAGAAGATGAAATCTCAGCCTGTGAACCAATACCCAGACTTGAGCTAGAAACAGATCCAGAATCCTTTGAATGAAAGGATAGCCAGGTTCACCCAAGGAAAGATGTTGAATAAATACCTAACAGTTTTGTGATTAACTTTTCTCCAGTCCTTCCCCAGAGAAACCTCTGTTCTTTACAAAAGTAACGTACACTGGTGGAAGGAAACAATCAGTCTTTCTGGGGTCTATATGATACTGGTTCTGATTGAAACTGGCTCCCAGAGACATAAAAATTCAGTGTGGCCCTTCAGTTAAAATAGGAGCTTACAGAGGTAAGGAGAGTAATGGAATTTTAGCTGAATTCTAACTCACAGTAGGTTCAATGGGTCCCTGAATTCATTTTGTGGTTATTTTCCCAGTTTTAGAACGTACTTAGAATTTGGCAGAATTCCCACACTGGTTTCTTGATTTGTGGAATGAAGGTTTAACAGGCCATATGGGAGCCTTTGGACTTTCCTCTACCAGGGAAAATACTGAACCAAAAAGTATTGCATACCCGTAGAAATTGCAGAAATTAGTGTTACTATCAAGGACTTGAGATATGCAGGGGTTCGGATTCTACCACATCTCCCTTTAACTCTCCTATCTGGCCAGTGCAGAAGACAGATGAATATTGGAGAATGATAGTTGACTATCTATTGGAAATTCAGTCTGGTAGCAATTCTCATAGGTGCTTCTATATCAGCTGTGGTATCCTTATTTGACCAGGTTAACACATTTCCTGGTACTTGTTATGTAACAATTGATCTAGCCAATGCCCTTTTGTTGGTATTTATCCATGAGGACCATCAGTAGCATTTGATTTTGGTTGGCAAGACCTTTACAATTTTACCCCAAGAATATATTAACTCTCCATCCTGTGTGATAACCTAGTTAGAAGGGATATTCTTTCCATTTTATTTATTCTTCTCTCACACAGTACATCCTGGCCACAGCCCTCCCTCCCTTTCCTCCACTCCTCCTCACAGCCTCCCCTTGCCCATATTCTTTCTCCCCCAGATGAACTGAGCTTCTGTTCTTCAGAAAATAGCAGGTCTCCCAGGGATATCAATCACACATGGCTTAACACGATACAACAAGAATAAGCACAAATCCTCATATCAAGAAAGGATGAGGTGACCTATTAGGTGGAAAAGGGTCCCAACCATAGGCAAGAGTCAGAGGTATCCCTCACTCCTGCAGTTAGGGGACCCACATGATCAGCAACTGTGCAATCAGAACATTCATGCAGAGGTGATAGATCAGACCCATATAGGCTCCTTGAGAGCCCCTT
Organism: Phodopus roborovskii; assembly: GCF_943737965.1. NCBI lineage: Eukaryota > Metazoa > Chordata > Mammalia > Rodentia > Cricetidae > Phodopus > Phodopus roborovskii. Next base: position 106,117 of record NW_026126146.1, read on the forward strand.
AAGTCTCTGTGAGCCCCTATGAGCCCCTGCTGAGTTGATTCTGTGGGCTGTGTTCTGGTGTCATTGACCCCTCTGGCTCCTAAAATCCTTCTCTCCTTTATTCTGAGGATTTTCCCGAGTTCCAATTCACATTTGGCTGTGGGCTGATTTTGATCGTCTGCCTCTTCTGCAAAATACAACAGGAGTCCACTATGTTGTCAACTTTATGCTGGTTGGACCAAGTTACCAGGAGGTAGCAACAACCATTTTGATCTTGTTGGTAACACATATGTGCATCATAAGATGCGAAATAAATCCAATCAAAATTCAAGTGCCTTCTAGTTCAGTGAAATTTTTAGGAGTCCTGTGGTATGGGGCATATAGAAATATTTATTTTAAGGCGAGGGATGAGTTATTGCACTTGGCTCCTCTCATGACCAAGAAGCACAACACTTCCTGAGCCTATTTGGATTCTGAAGACAACAAATTCTTCAATATACTCTGGCCAATATAATGAAAGACCCACAGAGCGTGGACCTTCATGCTCCAACTCAGGAAAGGCAACACCTCAAATCACTCACGAGAAGCAGTCTTGATGCAAACTGCATGAGGTCTTGTTTGTTCCAAGTGCACTGGGGTCCACAGTCATACGCCACTCAGGGGTAGAGGACTGAGGACCCCGAGTACAGAATTGAGCAACTTTTATAGGGTTTACAACAAAGCCACCATGTGTCTGTCTGGAGCCTTGTGGTGGACCTCTGTGCTGGTATGTCAAGTGGCATGACCTTCCTTCTTAGACTCAGAGCAGCTGCTGAGATTTACAGCTTTCTTTCCCTCTTTTTTGTTCCTTTAAAACTAATAAAAATGCCAAGCTAGAAAGGAAATAACTCCAATAAATGGAAACTTGCATAAACCTTGGTATAAAAACTGAGCTTAGATGCATATTAAATTTGAGGTTCATTATACATGGAAAAAGTCTGACTTATCAAAAAGATAAATAGAAACAAAAATGTGACTTGATTTCTTCTCTATGAGTTTATGTTAGGATTTCATGAGAATTTTGCTTTTTTTTTCCTGAATGAAAGCATTCTTCTGGATCCCTTGTGCTAACAGATCTTTCTGTGTCAATATTTTATTCATAAGTAATTTTGAGTCACATTTTCATGATTACCATTTTCTGACAGAGTAGCCTGTTTTGGCCATTTTTCGTCTTTATTCCATTTTCCAACTACATTGTAAACTTCAGAAGTTTATGGATAGATTGGTTTTTCTTAATATTATATCACCCAGTGACTATTTTGTGTAGTACTTGCTAAATTATTAGTGCTTAATTGAATATTCATTAAAATGAATGTAAGAGACCTACCTACTCCAGTTTACTTAAGTAATTCTTTCCTCAATGAAATATTATTATAGGACACTGATATTCATTCATTAGTTCCTTGGAATGATTTTGTCCTGCATGAGTGATCAATTTAATAAGTCGCAAAAATATAACTGTTAGACTAAAATTAGAAGGTACTTTGAGCTTTCCACCTTATTTGTCATCATTGTTTCAACATCATAATTTAGTTGAAATAAACCGAAAAGTGTTTGATACATATATATAAGTTAGCATACAAATATTTTTCTAAACATATATTAAGTAGAAATAACCATTGTGATTTTAGAGTTATTATTAACAACAGTGGCATCTCTGATGTGATTGAAGTATCCCGAAACAAGGACATCAATAGAATTATTTTGAAGTTGGTGAGCAGAGAATAAAGAACTATAGAAAAGTTATAGCTGAAATCCTGGGTATGATAGGAATTGTGTTTCTCATAAATTGTGGGATTTATATATGAAAAGGTTGAATAATAGGTTACTCAAAATTTAAAGTATTCCATAAAACTTGTCATTGTTTTAATTTTATCTGTTTTGTGGTTTAAGAAGTAAGTTCTCAAGTTTTCAAATAACTGTATTTGTATTTTCTTGTCTTTATTCATTTTTCTGTTTGTTTCTAACAGCATTGAGTCAGAATCTTACTATGTATTCCTGGCTGGCTAAGAACTCAACTGTATAGACTAGGCTAGTCACAAATTCAGAGATCTGCATGCCTTTCTCTCCCAAGTTCAAAAATTAAAGTTGTTTATCATGATGCCAAGCTGTTTTTCCTATTTCTTATTAAATGGTCTGTTTTAGGTATGTTTCTATATGAAGTGTTTTTAAAAGAAATAAAAACAGGCAAAATATTTGAATGCAGATGACACTATTTATTGAAATATAAATTTACACATGAAGTATTTAAAGGAAAAGACAATTTCAATTCAGGAAGAAATATATTACTTTCACTATTGTGTCAAATATTTTTTTCCAGTAGATTCACATACTAGAAAAAAAGAGAAAATTTAAACATTTTTTGCAATGCACCTTACACATCATTGTTATGTATTGGAAAATAGTGAGGACAGCACAATGGCATTAATCATCAATAAATTTTACCAGACACAAAATATTAACAAGGTAATTGGCAGAAATTTAGTATAAGAAAATTACATCAATCACAATTAGTATCACAATGTACTTGAGAAGAGAAACAGCTGACACGTATAGATTACATAATTTAGAGTACAAGTCTCAACAAGATACAAATACAAATTTGAAAATACTTAGGCAAAACGCCATTATCCAAGAGTTGAAATTTAGTTTTCAAGATGTAATACAGGGTGAATTGATATTTTTATTTCTGTAACATCAAACCCTTTTGCTGGTCTAGTTAATAAGGTTTGTGCAACTCACATTATATGAGTCTATATTTGCACGAAAAAATTTTTGATGAGATTCTTTTTTAAATGAAACATGCAAAATATTTAGAACAAATCAAGGTTTTTAATGTGTGAAATTGATAAACTGCCTTGTTTTTATTCACATCTTCTTCAGACATTAAGGCCAATGTTTGAAATCTCCATATTCGTGTTTATCAACCTATCAGGGCTAATGTTAGGTTTATATGATAGTTAAAGATTAAGTAATATTGGAATTGAAATAAAATATAAAATCATCTCTTCAGTGTAGTTAAGAACAAAATACATTGTGGTAACAAAAATTCTCAATAATTAAGTGAAACTACTGCTGTTGTTGTATAGATTTTTTTCCAGATATTTTCTGTGTCTCACATACACACAGAAGAAATTCTAAAAACAAAAGTGCCCAGGTCATGTCACTGTATTTGGACAAAAGACTATGTAATAGAAGAATCAGCTACTTCAGCAGGTGCAGGATTAATTTTGTTTTTAATTTTGAGCATTGTCCTAATAAATGTTTGGTGACTTCTGCTACAGAAATAAGAGTAATTAAGCAACTTATTTTTTTAAATGGATACAACCCCTCTGTAATATTCTTTATTTGAATTTTAAATTATTAAAATACATGTTTTGAATTTTATAGGATTAGCATAATCTTATAGAATGAGCACCAGGAGTTCTATACTCTAGTGCTGCAATAATTCAACCCCTGAATAAATAAAAACATCACATCAATCTACACCACAGTTTATTTAAAGATACAATACAGGCCAATTCACACACATCACATATATATTACGATATCACCTTGAATGGTACTTTGTTTAAACATATCACAAAAAATATTCAGTAAACAAGAGAAGTCAATAATGGCCAGCAAATAATGACCCTACACAATTCACAAAATCAAATACAATATCAATGTAAATGGACAATGTTTCACCATACTAGTGCACTTAACTGTCCTGCTTTTCTCTGAAAAAAAAATCCAGTTGTTTCCTTTACTTTCAAAAGGTGGAAATTTATATTCACAATATTAAAGCTGTAAGCATCATACCAGCTTTTGCTGATTTTAGACAGATTTGTTCTCTAGTCACTGGTGATAAGTGTAGAAAATGAGAAATACGGAGTTACTAACTTGAAACATAATGAATGCACTAAGAACAAACTGAAAACACTTGGTAGGAGTGTCTGATGAGTATAACGTCTGGGGAGGCATAATGTGTAGAGGTGGTTTAATTTTTTTTTTACTGAATTTTGATAATAGTGGGTGTTTCCAAATTGTTACTACTTCTTTGGGAAATTATTCTTGGTTTTGAATCCCACTATGCACTGAAATGTTAGGGTTTAAGAAAGGAACTTTGGAAAATATTGTTTTATAACTTTAAAACCCTCAAATGTATGTGTTTATTTTTGAATAACTAGGTATACTTATGAAAAATATTGAGAATTAGTTAATATCTTCATGATGATCTTCAAAAACTTTGAGCATTTGGGTAATATTAACTGTTGATATTTTATAATAATTTAGAATTATCAAATGTCACTGCATCTTAATGGTGAATTTTATTTTGAAGATGATCTTTTTATCTTACTCTAATATATGTATAAGAATAAAGAAATTGGTTTGTAGGTGAATATTAGTTGCTTAAGATAATGAAATCTACTAAAGGTGAGTCATTTTAAAAAATAAACTCTTAAAATATTATTTTAATAGCAAAAATACGCTCTAGGTAAATTCACAAAGTGCGTGTTTTATTTTTTCATCAATATATCTTACAATTTAGATGAAGAAATTGGTATTGTATGTTCATTTATTTTTCTTAAAGAGCCTAAAACAGAATGACTTTATAATATATAATAAATAAAATTGGTGCTTTCAAAGACATGGAAAACTTAAAATTTAAAACTAAAAAATTTCAATTCTTCAAATCCTATGCTATATATGATTTCATAATATTTGAAAGGCTAGCATAAGCCAGCTTATTTTAAATATCAGGGAATTGTTTTCAGGGGATTACATGTCCCTACATTTTCACATCATTATTTCTATCCAGATGTTTTAATACTATGGATGTTACAACTTTGGAAATATACAACATTTGAATTTTTATTTTTTATAAATCAACAAAGGTATCAATTAGAAATCATTTCTCTATTTGTGGTCTTTACCTTAATACCCATTATATCCTGGTTCCCAAAGGCTAAAATGTGGGGAGAATTTATGATTCGTGCTGGGGTGGAGTTTAAGTGTCAAAAGTGGGGGAGACTTAAGACAGGGGAGAGTAGGGGTATTAGGGGAGCTGGAATGGAGCTTGGGAATAGGCTGGGAGAAGGATGATGATAAATACAGTGCAGTGAATATGGAGACAGTATTATTGTGGAATGAGATGGGGAGAGGAGAAAAGCAGGGAAGATACTCAAAATAGTGTAAGGGTTAGGAAAGAGCTAAAGTGTGGATGAGGTATGGAGGATATGGAGAAGTGGGTTGGAGATAAGAAAGGTAAAGAATGTAGTGGCGTTCGATTGGGTTGAGGGATTAGTGTATCTGAGGACAGAATAAACTTTAGGGTTATTTGTTCATTTTATTAACTAACGAAACAATGAGTTTCAAAACAGCAAACAAACAAAAAATATTCTCTTGAAAATAATAAAGTAGAATGTAATTTACTTTAAAGCTAAAGTTTTGTTATTTTTGTTTTCTTACAGTTCCTCCCATTTTCCATAAAATTGTCTTCCACATCAGTGAATCTCTCTGCTCTTGAAATAGTTACTGAAAAAGGCACATGTACTTTGTAACCTATGATATGTCAAAAGAACTTTGCTGTATTTTGGATTTTTACTTCTAAAACATGTTTAAAACATAATGAGTAGATGGAAATATAATATGCAATTAATGAAGATTTTCTGACAGTTAAATCAATTTTGTTATGAAGTTTTCTTATTGAAAAACTAGGTTCTTTAATCTCTTTTGCAGAATTTTTATGGTGTTGAGTGACTTAGAGAATTGGTTTGATATGGGGAACCCTAAGAATATAGGGCATAATCTTTGAAAATAATTAATGATATGCTACTGAACATTTGCATTGCTCAGTTCAATAAATACTAATAGTATTTAGAATAAAACCAAGGCTATAAGGAACTTGTATTACAGGATTGAGAATCTTCTTCTTAGACCATTTTCATGTTTGATTTTTTTCTTGACAGTTTCATTTAATTTCTTAAAAATTTACAGAGAAGCAGCTGGCTACTTTACACATATTTTATATTTAAAATTTAAGCCACTAAACACAATATCCAAAATTATATGGATCATGAGGAATAACACATATCAGGGTTTTGT